>NC_080570.1:95209294-95510544 GCF_030247185.1 Malaya genurostris | reverse complement strand
GCGCCTGCTGCCTTCCTTGGATGTGGTAGCCATTTCTCAGGCTCCCTCTCCGGAATCGAACCCTGATTCCCTGTTACCCGTTGCCACCATGGTAGTCCTCTATACTACCATCAATAGTTGATAGGGCAGATATTTGAAAGATCCGTCGTCGGTGCGAGACCATACGATCAACAAAATTATCCAGATCTCAACTTAAGCGTCACGGAGGACGATTGGTTTGACTAATAATTGCACAGGTTCCGCGAGGTCCCTGCATTATGGCATGTATTAGCTCTAGATTTTCCACAGTTATCCAAGTAACTAGTTAAATGATCTTGTAAATTATAGCTGTTATACTGAGCCTTATGCGGTTTCACATTAAATCTGTTTGTACTTAGACATGCATGGCTTAACCTTTGAGACAAGCGTATATTACTGGTAGGATCAACCAGAATTCGTCCGAGTCAGTCAGTCAGTGATGAGCCATTAAATCTGGTATGAACTATGGTATGGCCGCCTTCGTTCAACACCGTTCTTTGGTAGCTATCAAATCACCGTCCTCCTTCCCCTTCTCGTGTCAAGAGAAAAAGTACGGCTTGGGATACGAAATCCCGTGCCATTGAATTTCACCACAACGTATTTCATTCGCACATTCGTGTTCGTATGAAACACTAGCCGTACCCCGATTGTACGCGGTGCTAGATGTCAAGCAAAACAATCGAAAAAAGATTCCCATCTTTGACGGCCGACTACGGTTCGACCACTGCCCATGGTTGATGATGGTACACCAATCAGGACGAATCATAATACCTGCTACTGTCGTTAGCTATCGCATATAACGTGGTAGCCGTATAACATTCATCAGACACCTAAATCCTCTTCGCATTAGTCGGAGTCGGTTCGACAGAGCGACAGAACACGTTTCCGTCTGTTTAACCAACCGATCGACCATGAACTTGTACCTCCTCCGACCAAACCATAGTGCACCACATCATGGTTGGACTCCCTCATATAGCAATTATGCCTCACTGTTCGTACCTGTCCAGCCAAGCCGTAATGTACAACATCATGGTTGGACTCGCTCATATAGCCATTATGCCTCACTGTTCGTACCTGTCCAGCCAAGCCGTAATGTACAACATCATGGTTGGACTCGCTCATATAGCCATTATGCCTCACTGTTCGTACCTGTCCAGCCAAGCCGTAATGTACAACATCATGGTTGGACTCGCTCATATAGCCATTATGCCTCACTGTTCGTACCTGTCCAGCCAAGCCGTAATGTACAACATCATGGTTGGACTCGCTCATATAGCCATTATGCCTCTCTGTTCGAACCTGTCCAGCCAAACCGTAGTGTACCGCACCATGGTTGGTCGACTCACATGGCATGCACCCCCTCCGGACCAAATTGACCATACGCTCAAAATGCATTTTTTGGGCTCAAAAGTCAATATTTTCGACGCATACGTTCCGAAATGTGGTCCCCCTATAGATAGATTTGTGGCCAAAACAGGCCAACTTTATCATGATTTGTAATAACTTTAACGCGTCGGTCCACCGCAACCAGCGGAACCGTATACTACGGTACCGTCAGTGAGACAACTATGCCTCGCATCGTGCGGCAGACCGAGCGGAACGTAGAAGGCGGTTTAGCTGACATGCCCACTACAAGGGCCATTAATGGTACATCATATGGCAAACTGATGGGAACATCTTAGACGAGTATGGGGATGTATCCCACTACAAGGGCCATTCATGCCACATCATATGGCAAACTGATGGGAACGTCTAAGGCAAGTATGGGGATGTATCCCACTACAAGGGCCATTCATGCCACATCATATGGCAAACTGATGGGAACGTCTAAGGCAAGTATGGGGATGTATCCCACTACAAGGGCCATTCATGCCACATCATATGGCAAACTGATGGGAACATCTTAGACGAGTATGGTGATATATGGTAAATAAAAACTTGAAAAAAACTTTAAAAAAATAAGCACGTCATCGAACGATCAAGTCGTTCGAGACGTGCTATACAGTCCTAGTACGATACCTCCACTAGGTCATGTACTATCCACGGGACCGATTACCAGAGTAGAATCAGTTGGCAAGAGACATAGAATGTCGCACTATACCACTATATGGTATAGTGATATAGTGCGAAAAGTTTAACTGACAGTAAAACTCAGTCGGTCCAGATTATACCGCGGCGGGCGCCGGTACCGTACGTTATTCACAACGGACAGTTTTGGACGCAGCTTAACCATCACAAGGTAGTGGTCCGAGTCGATGTTAGCGCCCCAATAGGTTCGTACGTCGATAATGTCCGAGAAATGCCGTCCATCAATCAGGACGTGATCGATTTGTGTCTCCGTTTGCATGGGTGATCTCCAGGTGTATCGGTGCAGGAGGCGATGCTGGAAAAACGTGCTTTTTATGGCCATGTTCTTGGAGGTGGCAAAGTCGATGAGTCTTAGGCCGTTCTCGTTCGTTTGCTGGTGGGCGCTGAACCTTCCAACCACCGGTCTGAACTCCACCTCCTGGCCAACCTGAGCATTGCAATCGCCGATGACGATCTTGATGTCATGTCTTGGGCAGCGATCGTATTCACGTTCCAGCTGCGCGTAGAATTCGTCTTTGTCGTCATCGCTACTTCCGAGGTGGGGACTATGCACGTTAATTATGCTGATATTGAAGAACCGGCCCTTGATCCTCAACCTACACATTCTGTCGCTGACCGGCCACCATCCGATCACACGCTTTTGCATCTCCCCCACCACCATAAAAGCTGTTCCCAGCTCGTGTGTGTTGCCGCAGCTCTGGTATATGGTGTGGTTCCCGCGAAAGACCCGCACCGTAGACCCCTTCCAACACACCTCCTGCAGCGCTACGATGTCGAACTTGCGGTCTTTCACTATATCGGATAGTATACGCGTGCTTCCGATGAAGTTGAGAGACTTACAGTTCCACGTACCAAGTTTCCAATCTCTTGTCCGTTTTCGTCGCAAAGGTCTGAGCCGATTAGATCCATCCGAATTTTCTTGTTGAACTTCCTGAGCAAGCTCTTTTTATGGGCGGCTAGCTAGGCCTGCGCCAACCTTGCAGTAACGCTGAAGGACCGCGAGAATTTGAGAGAGATTTGGGCCAGGCGCATATTGAAAGGCGGCTCCAACTCGCCTTGTCAGGGCCAACTGCTTTAGGTCTTGTGGTTTTTAGGCCTAGAACGTGTAGGGCCCACTACCTCGTCCTACCCACACCTGCAGTCAGCCCCCGCTACATGGTTCGGGTCGCGAGTCACAACGAGTTGCTATCGCGACTAAGCATTATCCACCACCTATGACCCGCCCGGTTGCTTGCAGCTCAGCTTCCCTCATAGTGCTCCTCCTCCACCACAGGGCCCGGGAATCGTATTCCGAACGAATCCGGTTCAGACAAGGTTATAGTGATATAGTGCGAATTCAATATTGATCAAAGAAGTATTTATCAAGTGTGTGTGTTTAGATAGAGGAGCCTATTTAGAGTTAAACCATTAACGACTAAATTTTGTGTGGTGTTTATACGATGGCACCTACAACAAGAGCAGACCGCAATAAGCTGCAGCGGTCACTGACGGACATTGCGTCGTCATTGGTAGTAAGACAGGGCGATAAAGCTATCTGCAACATCGATCCCGCATCAGGATGTCCATACGTCCAGAGTAGATTTGCCCCTGGCAACTTCATCCGTCACTTTCGTACCGTACATACGAAACGTGCATGTGCAAACAATCTCCTTACAATTGCCTATCCAATGGAGAAGAAGGAAAGAGTAATTCCTAAGCGTTTAATAGCTATTGACCGGCAGTTACTAATTGCGTCAGCAGTTAAGCTGACGACCTTCCATCATCTTCCTATTTCCTGCTTCGAGTGGGAAGGCTTCAAAGACTTACTGAAACCGATTACAACGACTCTTGGGTGCACTTTGAACCGTGTCACAATGAAATGTCATCTCTCGAAGACTGCCGATCGTCTAAAAGAAATGTTGATAGATGAGATGAAAGGCAAGCTCGTCTGCTTGAAAATAGATTCTGCTGCCCGACACAATCGCCATATCTTAGGCATCAATGTACAGTATGCCCTAGACGAGCAGGTGGTCATTCGTACCCTTGGTATGATCGAAATCAAAGAAAGTCAAACAGCGGCGTTCTTGAAATCAAAAGTTATGGATACTTTGGCCGACTATGGGCTATCTCTTGAGAAGATATTTTCCGTGACATGCGACAATGGGGCTAATATGGTGGCAACGGTTAGAAAATTAAACAATGATACGTACGTAATGCCTACAGAGCAGCAGGCTGATGGTACGAACATAGATGAGCTGGATGAGTCGGATGTGATAGAGGATGATCAACAGTGTGAACGAAACGTTACTGCTGAACTGGCCAATGAACTGTCCGGAAGGATTACTCTTGTGAGATGTGCCGTGCATACCTTACAGCTTGCAATACTGGATGTTGTTGATAAATCCGATGAGTCTATCCGAGCCATCACTGCTGTTGCTAGAAAATGTAAGCTGGTGAAGTACCGGTCAGAGTTTGAAAGCTACGATGCTTCATACCCACCCGTCTGGAGTAGGACACGATGGGGTGGTATATTCAAAATGATGGAATCGTTCGTACACCAAAAAAGGTTTTTTAACCAGTTGGCCGATAATTTTCCCGAACTAGACCTTTCCAATCAATGGTCGTTCATTGAGCATTACTATGATACGTTTAAGCCGTTGTACATCTGCACAAAGCAAATGCAAGAGAAGCACGTGTCGTTATCTGACTTCTATATGGCATGGCTGATGGCAACGAGTGAGGTACAGAAAGTTCGCGAAAACTCTTTCAGTCCCCATTTACTTCGGTCGTTGAACAATAGATTGAACGTTTTGCGCCAATTGAAGGCGCTCCAGATGGCATTATACCTGGATCCAAGGTTCAACTATCGAGGTTCTAAAATATTCACGGCTGAGGAAAAAGATAAAATTCAGCAATACATAGTCGATACATGGGAACGTATCTGCCAACTGGGTAAAACACCGGCTAGTACAAGTAGAGAATCGTCAGAGTCTACCGATGATTTTGATCAGTATCTTACGCAAATGTTTGGTGAATCCGTGAATCTTGGTTGCGAGACCGGGTTTCTTCAACAAGTTAAGTCTTTGGACCTAGAGCCACGCCAAAAACATAACTACAACGTGTGGGACCATTGGTTGCGCCGTAAGACTACGCACCCAGAGATATATGCAGTAGCAATGGTTGTACTATCCACACCATCGAACCAAGTCTCTGTTGAACGGTCTTTCAGTGCCCTTGCCTTGGTTCTCTCTAATCAACGCACTGGCCTTGGGAAAGATACGTTGGAAAACATTTTACTTATTAAATTAAACAAAGACTTGTTCTCCAGGGCGCTGGGAACTGCATATGATTGGAAGGGCCCAATCGACCCGGTTGACGATGATTCTCAGGAATGAATATGATACCGTTGATGCTCAACTGAATGTCGAATGAGACAAATATTGTCGTCTATCACTGGCTCATCGCCGGGTGATAGGGGGATAACTTTTGTTTACATTTTCATGAAATCAATTTCCAATGATACTGAAAGGGTTCGGCAGTCATGATACTTGTTATGATTCAATTGGCGACAATCGTCGTTGGGTGGACGATGATATATGTGTTGTCTCAATGTAAGCTCGAGTCACCATTGTGATAACGAATTTTTTCAGCACTGGGTGCGTGAAAAATGATTTGAATGGACAAAGGCTCCAGAGAGTTAGTCATGTTAATGATCATGGTATTTTGTTAGATACTAAGCTTACCTTCAGTCTACATCGTTCATCTATAATTTCAAAGGCAACACGACAACTACACGGAAAAGCCAGCGATCGTAAAACATCTAAAATATTAGTTGTTTTTCTGATTTTGATTGGTTAAAATTTGGTACAACTAATCGACTGTTGTTTTAACTAATCTGTCATTTTTTATTTATCGTGCTGGCAGCTTAGCAACGACACCCAACAAGTAACAAACAAGTAATGAAACGTTTCAGTTGAGCAATGCCAAACACCCTGAGCGAACAATGAAACGTTTCAATGAGGTGTCATACCGCTGACAGACATGTGATTTCCGTACAATAATTTCTGTACAACGTTGTACGCGTACAACGATAAGGTGACAGACATGTTTTGCGCACAGAATGAATATACAGTGAAACGAAACAACTCAAAACTTAGCTTGATTTCCTAGCTCCGATGATCGATAATATAGAAACCAAAAATTTTCACGGTTTGGAGTGTATTCCTAGTAGCTGGATTATGACTGATATAATCAATGCCTCTCTGAATTATTAAACTAGTTTTGTATGTGAGTGTTCATCGGATGACTGTTTTATTCATATCAAATTTTGTAGTTTTAAGGTACATTAATGACACATTTGTACTGGGATACAGATTTTTTTTCCTTCATTGTTTAAATGTTATTAGCATTAGGGTGTCCATAATTTTGATGTTCTACCGTAACATTCACTGACAAATAAACGGAGGAAATATGATAGACACTAGCACTACTTTTTAATAAAAAAAAATTATTTCTACCCAAAAAGGTGATGAATTACCAAATTTTATTTGTAAATCATGTCGACTTTGTATAAATCCGCATAAATTTCAAGGTGTTCAGTCATAATTCCTTTTTCACCCGCATTGAGCCTCAAAATAGTAAATAAATCTAAAATAATCTTAGTATGTAACCATCAAAAACGGCATGACACACACACATATTCCAGAAAAATGTTATCAATACGAAATTTGTGTTTATGATAAACCAGATTTTAAAACCTTCTTGAATGTTAAATCATTCCGAAATAGATTTGACATAGGTTTGATACTTCATTTTGCTTCATAAATCTTATCTTATGAAAAATAGTCTACTAGACTGGAATATAATCTCATAATGGTTTTATTGGGATTTTAAGGATTTTAAAGTTGTTATGCTATGTTTATGAAGTAACACTGAAAAGTATTACGAGTATTTATTAAATTGAATATGTTACTTGGTACGTGTTCTGCTTCAACTTCCCCACACTGAAAAACATGATTCGCTGTTCTCTATTCATACCCAAAATAAGACTCTCTTTCTAAACAATTTAAAAACAAGTTTTCTTTCTATCCAACGGCATTCGACCAGATGATATAAGACAAAGTAATTATTAGGATTAGAGTTTCCAGAATTCAATATAGGTCTTCAATAAATAGGATGATCACTCAATTGGTTTATGTTTGCTATTGGATATTTATCCTTTATTATTACCACATGTGCATTCAAAATATGAATTATAATGTTTTTAAATCCATTTCAACAATAAATTTACTTGTTATTGTATGGAACGGAATGAGCCAAGATGAATATATTGTTTTCCTTATTTGTATTTCAAACCTTCATCAAATTTATGAACATTTCTTTGTTGACTGCATTTTGAAAATATGCTAAAACGTTTTATGCTGCTTGTTAGCATTTATTCGAGATTTTTTTGCAAAATAAAACGATGGTTGTTTTTTATTTGATGCTTAAAAGAAGGAAATATTGTTTCATGAGTTCACCATTGCTCGCCAATGGCGCTGGTAGCAGTCAACAGTGATGCGATTTTGCACAGTACAACGATCACTGACCGTAGTACGGAAATCACCGTTGTATCATGATGCTCGCGTGATACCACCGTGATTCAGGGTGACAGACATGTGATTTCATAGTTATAATGTATAACACCTCTTAAATCATTTGTACAATTAAAACTTTATTTCACTTTATAATTTTTTATTAATATTTAACACCGACTATTGGCACTTCCGACACCATTGACGTGTAGTTCAGAACTGAGAGCACACTCTCAATAAAGCAGTAAACTGAGTGCTCTCATATTACGCGTTATGTACTAAATACTCCTGACATAACAGTTCTCCCCTCTGAAGAATTAACTAACTCTTAAATAAATTCAAACGATGTTTGAGATTAAACTTCTTATTATAATAATGATATGCAAAATTCGTGTAAATCCAAAGATCATCCTTTCGATTGCAGACTTCACTGCTGTTGATGATTATCCTTTCGATTGCATTACAATGCGTTTTCCAGTGCTCTTTTTTGACGGACTACGGTTCGTTTTTGGTAATTTTTCTTGAGTAGGTTTTAACAGTTCGAAGTCAGAGAATCCTCTGAAAGGCCCTGTAGACGAACCAGGTATTCCGTGTAACGGTTCTTCAAGGTCATCCTTCCAACTGCGCTTCCTACCATGTGGTGTGTCTTCTGGGACTAGCAGTCTGGACGTTTGCATCACATTGTTTGCCAATTTTAATTGATTCCTGTGAGCCATAAGTATGTTCCTATTAAACGAAATTTGAAAAGTGTTATTAGATAATTGTTTTATAAATCTCGCCTCAATCCATCTCGCAATATCTGTCTTTTTAAAATTTTTATAATAAATTTTATCACCTTCCACTAGCCTAAGAAATGGATCGATTTTAGGGGTGGTAGGACTTATTATTGGACTAGGCTTTTCCAAAAAGTTTTTGTATTGTTTGGAAGGGTGAATCAAATCTAGCAACTTTTTTGGCTTGTATGCAAATACTTTATGAGAGGGAACGAAACCGTCGGAAGTGGCAATTTGGTTTCTGTAGTTAATCAAAAAGTAATTGATTTTCATAGTCACATCAAGATTCCGTAATTCTGGATCATGCATGTACTTTTTGAAACTCTCTTTCACTACCCGTACCAAGCGCTCCGCCTGTCCATTGCTACTTGGATTGTACGGAGGACTTTTTAAGACTTGCACCCCTTGCCTCTCTAAGAATGAAACAAATTCCTTAGAATTAAAAGGCGGCCCCCCATCAGTGACTACGACATCTGGAAGACCAAACCTGGCAAAGAAGCTTATAAATATATTTATGACCCTTCTTGCGTCTGTTCCGTGTGGCATAAAGTCTACTTCCACCCATTTCGAGAAGCTGTCTACAATAAGTAAAAATGTTTTCCTATCAAAATGAAAGAAATCCGCGTGTAAACGGCTGAATGGTCTAGTCGTTGGAATCCATTTACTGTGACTAGGTTTAGTCGGAACAGTTGCCATTTTGATACAAGCCTCACATTTTCGCAAGTAGTTTTCTATATCATTGTTTATTCCCGGCCAAAATACAGTATTCCTCGCTAGCTTTTTCATTTTAACCATACCAATATGGTTGGCATGTAACATTTTCAAAATACCAGCTCTTAAAGCCACCGGAACGATGACCCTGTCCTGGTAGACTAAACAATTTTCAACAATATCCAAATCATTTCTTAGCGAAAACATGTCTTTAAAGGATTCAGGAATGGTTTTTGGCCACCCATTTTCCATAAAATTTCTGATGTGTGTCAGCTGTGTATCATTTCTAGTCTGGCTCGCTATTAGTCCAACATCTAGAGGAAAACGGTCTGTCAAATTCAAACTATTTATGCCACCGATATCCAAACTTCGAGGTACAGCTTGCTGCAATGGGAATCTCGAGCAGAAGTCGGCATTTCCCATATGCGAAGATTTTCTGTAAACTATATTGAACTCATATATGGACAACTCTAAAATATACCTCTGAATTCTGGTTACAATCAACGAATTGTTTCCATTTTTCCCGAATATGCCCACTAAAGGCTTGTGGTCTGTATACACCTTAAATTTTTGTCCATAAAGAAACTTGTGAAATTTCTTAATGGTGCATACAAGTGCTAATGCCTCCAAATGCAAAATCGGGTATTTCTTTTGGGCTGCATTTAGTGAGAAAGAGGTGAAGCATATCGGTTTTTCTATTTCCCCAATTTCATGAGCTAAAACTCCACCCAATCCGTACGAACTAGCATCCGATATAACCACTAATGGTTTATTTGGATCATAGAACTCCAGTAAGTTTGCTTTCAACAAGGCCTGTTTTCCATTCTGGAAAGCTTCTTGACATTCCTTTGTCCAAATAAATTTAACATTAGCAGTCAGTAAAGCATATAAGCTTCTTAACTTAGTTGACATATGTGAAACGAATTTGTTATAATAGTTAATCAAGCCTAGAAACGCTCTTAACTCTGCTACATTCGTAGGCGGTTTAGCTTCACTTATCGTGGATAATTTCTCAGGCGCAGGCAACAAACCTTTGTCCGTAATGAGATGTCCCAAATAAGGTAATTTTGTGACAAAAAACTTACACTTCTTAAAATTAACCTTAATATTTACTTTAAGCAGTCTGTCAAGAACTAGTTTCAAATTCTTGTAACATTCGTCAAAATTTTCACCTGCTATTAGGACGTCGTCCAAGTAACAGCTTACTTTTTCCAGTCCACACAGGACCTGGTCCATAATTTTTTGAAAAATCGCAGCACTGCTGGAAGCACCTTGTGGCAGTCGATTATATATAAAAAGACCCTTAATAGTGTTTATCACAGTATATTGTCTGGACCGTTCTGAAAGAAGAACCTGCGTATAAGCTCCAGCCAAATCGAGACAACAAAAAATCCTACAACCCGCTAAAGTGGCGAAAATATCCTGAGCTAGCGGTAGCGGATAAGTGTTCGGTACAATAACTTTGTTCAAAGATACCTTGCAATCAACAACCATGCGAATATCTTGATCCTTCTTCACGACAACAATAACCGGCGAAGCCCATTCGCTGGCTTCAATAGGCGTTATTACTTTTTGCTGTTCCAGCATGTCCAAATGCTCTAGCATTTTATCCTTCAGTTTAAACGGCACAGTGTACGCTTTCTTGAATATCGGCTGTTCATGCTTCAGAATTAGCTCACCTTCATAGCCCACTATAGGTTCTGAAAAATCTTTATTAAAAACTTGTTTATATCTTGATTTCAAACAATCCGTAACTTTTTCAATACCTTTCTCATCAGTCAAGCTATTAACTGAAGACACGGATACGAAGCCAGATCTCCAATCAGGGTAAAAGCAATCAAGCCAAGAACGACCAATCAAGGGAACAAATCGATTACGGCATTCCAAAACCACTAGCATATGCTGGTGCTCGAAGCCATTCAATTTCACCTTGACATCGATCTCCCCCAAGATTTTCAACCGTTTACCGTTCACCACAACAAGCTGTCGCTTGCTGCTGACTAACGGTATGTTACTAAACAATTTTTGGAAATCCGCTTCACTTATAACCGATACCGCTGATCCTGAATCAATTTCCATACTCAAGACACAGCCTTGAACAACAGCCTCCACCATGCATGGATCATTATTTTTTTTTATTGTAGATATCATCATGCACTCTAGGCCATCAGTCTCAACAGAAGAATCTCGTTCTTTAGACCTTTTGAAGTTATAGCTTTCTTCCCTAGTATCATTTTTTAAAAATCTGACTGAATTTCTGTTTTTATAACTATAGCAGTCTCTTCTAAGATGGCCCTTCTTTTTACAATAATTACAAATAGCACTAGCATATGAGTTCCGATTTCTACTGGCAGAAGCCGATCTTTTCCTAAAATCGCGCCTAAAACTAACACGATTTTCATTATAACCGTACCCATTTTTCCTATGCTGTCCACTAAAACGTCTATCATTATAACGATCATTGTCAAAAATTTCTCTCCGTCCCAAACGGTTCTTTATTGCTAACACACCATCGACATCTATTTTATTCGCATTAATTAACCTAGCTCTTTTTCCTGCCAATTCACTGTTCACTATTTTTCGCTCTACTGTAGTTAAGGCCAAATCTTCTTCCAATAACAAAGATCTCTGCAAGTCCTTATCAAAAACACCCATAATCAAACGATCTCTAATAGCTGTATCTTTGAATTCTTTGAAGTCACAATGCTCAGCTTGTAGCTTAATCGCTAAAATAAAATTTTCAGCTGACTCATCTGACCCCTGGAATCGGTTATAAAAACGGTATCTTTGCATCATATCAGGCTCTATTTTATCGAACCTCTCCTTAAGCTTTTTAACTATATCATCATACTTTAATGTTTTCAGTTCAACTGCTGGAAATATTAACTTCAGCTCATCGTAGACTACAGAACCGGAGAGAGCGATCAAAATTGACTTTTTCTTCTCTTCCGCCCATCCATTCAGTTGACTCAGGAATTCAAGTCGTTCAATATAATTGGAAAACGACGTTCCTGCTAAATAATGATCCAAAGATCCGATCATTGCCATCCTTCTATATATATATATATATTTTTTTTTTTTAAATCAATAGATACAAAAAAGAGAAAAGAAAAATTTGGAGACTTACGAGTTGATGAACTATACCAAACGAACAACCTTTGACGGTAAAGCAATGCAACTGCACTTTTCAGTTCGGTTTGACCTTGACCTAGTGCTTGAGGGCAACTCACTTTCGTTGGAAAATATGCCGATGACAACAAATTATAGCAGCTTACTATTTCCGTCTCACTCCCGCACTCACTGATCAACCGTCTGTATCTCAGCCTGCGTGAGTTATTCTATCGGTGAGAGGTAGATAAACTTGAGACCGTACCGGTTCGCTCTTTTTTTTTTTTTTTTCAATTCCTACGAGCTTTTCTGAGGACGCTACTTTTCAGAAACACAGAGTAGGGGCTGAAAAAGAGGAACAAAATGGTTGTTACAATTAAAATAGAATGCACACAGTTGTTGAAAATTTAATGCTTCCTCTATAGGTTTTCACATTCAATTTATTCTTCGCTCAAAAGTGGCCTGAATAGAGATCTGCACTATTTTTTTTTACACTATATCACCAGCACACTTTCTTCGGCTCAAGATTTCTGGCTTGTCGCCTGCAAAATCTCTAAATACTTACGCTTCTCACTCTAGATTTTAAACATCCGTTTGAGAACCTTTTCCTCGTCGCCAACTATAATGTATAACACCTCTTAAATCATTTGTACAATTAAAACTTTATTTCACTTTATAATTTTTTATTAATATTTAACACCGACTATTGGCACTTCCGACACCATTGACGTGTAGTTCAGAACTGAGAGCACACTCTCAATAAAGCAGTAAACTGAGTGCTCTCATATTACGCGTTATGTACTAAATACTCCTGACATAACAATAGTGTACAGTGATTCCGATATCACATGTCTGTCATAAGCATCACTCGTGCAGTTGAGCAAAGACACAATCCCATCAAAGTTACTTGTATGCATGAAAGTAAAAAAATGTCTCAGTTGTTTCAACCAATTATTCAGTTATTTGAACATAAGACGCCAATTGCAATAAATATTTTTTAGTGTTAGCCTCTTCGGGGGGCAGCTAATCGTTCACGGCTTGAACAACAAAATTTTACCTAATTAACTGCTTATATCTTTATCACTAAACTCACAAAGGATATAGAAATGAATCAAAAGATTACAATTCTCAAAAGGGAACTCGTCAGAAAAATGGTCACAGGGAATTAGGAATTTTTTCCTTCACTTGCAGAATGGCTCGCTGGTAAACCTAATGCTACAGATACGCTTTCAAGAAAATACAAATAGTACCACTACACATGGAAAACTTGTTTTACAATTAACTGATATATTCTTCTGCATACTTTCACTTACATAAAACGACCACTAAGTAACTAACATAAATGACGTTCATTTACCATTGAAAATTTTCAATATGAAACGCTTCTGGTGAAATGAAGAGGTTTTTTGTTCTGCGTTATGCTGTCTTCGTTCTCCGCCAAGTGACAGCATTTGAATACAACAATTTCGGTTACCTGAACGGTTATGACAAAATCAACAGATATGTTAGTAAAATCAACAACATTTTAGTTGAAACAACCAGGGCGTGAAACAATAATTGCAATACTTTAATTTTGTGATCTGCGGGTTCTCCGTGTAGGTTTAATTGCGAAGATCGGGTGGGACCTCAAAGATCCGCATTGCTTAAAAGCGTTATATTGCTCCTTGGTTCGTCCGTTACTGAAAATACTAGCCTAATTTGGAATCCGTATCAGCTGGCTTGGAACTTACGGATTGAACGCGTACAGAAAAGATTTATTCGTTTTGCTCTAAGAAACCTCCCTTGGAGGAATCCGCTTGAGCTCCCACCGTATCGATGTCGACTGATCAGATGCGACTCATTGGAACTACGCAGAAAAATTCAGCAAGCTGTTTTTGTGGCAAAACTGACTAACGGTGATATCGACTCTTCGAAGATTCTGTCTCTACTTGAGTTCCGTGCTTCACAACGATCGCTGCGCTCCATCAGTTTACTTCAGCCGAGATTTTATCGAACGACGTTGGGATATTACGAACCGATAACATCTTGCTTGAGGACGTTTGGCACTGTTGAACATCTTTTCGACTTTGGTGAACTAACTCACAAATTTTCGCAGAAAGTACTACGTTCTACAATTTTATGATACATATTCATTAAGACATTTTTATTGTTAGATGAATTTAATAATAATAACCACATCAGCATGGCCGAACAATTTTCCGAAATGCGCTTGCCTTCGGGGTTTTGGTTCGGAGTCAAAATAAGGCGGCCTTGGAAGGCTCAATGGGTCGGAAAGGTCATCACGTTGATTTTCGGGGATCGTCATATCATACTTTTAGTGAGTTACCTCGAAAAATGAAAAAAAATCAGTCAGTCCGAGGGAGGAAATCTGTTGTTCAAGTATGATATTACCACAAATGTATCAAAGTGATTTACCTAGTAACAAGCAACAACTGCACCAAATTTTCAATTATGTCTTTATTTAAATAATATGCTAATTATGTCTTTCGATTTAAATAACTTGCTGAACAAATTTACTTGCTCACATCCAGTTATTAAAACTAGTCGTATCCTCCAATAGACTCCAATACAACAAATACCTTATGATAAAAAAAAACCGGAATTTTCATTTTAAAATTCCCGCGCTTGTCCAATCGGTAAACTTTTATTCTCCCAACGTTGGCAACACTTTTATACACATTCTGTCAAATTTTGAGGCATATCGTACGATTAGTTTTTGTTTGGCGTCTATACAAAGAAGTTGAAAAATTTTCGTGTGGCGATTTTTATAATGGATGAAAATTTAGAACAACGGCTCGCCTTCGAAGCGCCATTCGGTCGATTGTTGTGCGGTTTCGACGTCATATTCATAGATCCAAACCTCATTACCAGTTATGATGCATTCGATGAATGTGGGGTCACTATCTGGGTTGGAAATCATCTCTTTGGCCACATCAACACGACGCTGTTTTTGAATGGAATTCAGCTTTTTTGGCACCAGCCGAGAAGCGACGCGTTTCAAACCCAAAACATCAGTTAAAATGTGTTCGGCTGATCCATAAGAGATGCCCAACAACACAGCAATCTCTCTAATCGGTACAGAACGATTTTGCAAAACGATTTGCTTCGTCGATTCAATGTTTTCTTCAGTAACAGATGTTGTTGGGCGGCCAGGGAAATAAGTATGAAGTTTTGAAGAGAGGGGTCATACCAAAAATTGTTTATGTACGATCTGTTGACAGATAAACGGCATTTCATACATGCGCACCTGGTGTTGTTGAATAGTGAATCCATACAACTTTTGCCTTTCTTTACCGAAAGGATATTGAAATTCTGGAAACCCCGATTTCGAACAGAGCCTCGGAGATCCACGGTGATTTATACCATTCGACTCAGCTCGAAGAGATACGAAAACGATTTTTCTATCAGCTAAATTTTCTCGGAGATAACCAAACCGATATCTACAGGGTTGGGTAAGTTTGAATGCTACTATTGGTTCATTGGTCAAATTCGAAATTCAAATGGCAGTCATTTTCTGAGATATATAGTATAAATGACGTAACCGACAAAACGCACATTTTGTCATTTTTCTCTGAGATGGCCCAACCTATTTCAACAAACTAAGGCTCGTTTGGAAGCCACATCTAAATTATAATTCAAGTTTGATGTTGAAATGACCATCATTTCTGGTTCCGGAAATGCAATGGCATAAGTGACATAACCGACTAATTGCACTTCTTTTATCGGTTCGTTTTTCTCAAAGACGACTCAACAAATTTCGAAAAACTAATACTTATTTAGAAGCCACTACAAGGTCATTGATCAATTTCGTAAAAGCTATGGCAACGGTTACGGTTCGAGAGATGTAATCTTATAAATCACTGTACCGACCATTCGCAGTGCATATCACTACGCTATATTTTATCAGAGATGCCAGAACCAATTTTGAAAATCTCAAATATCTTTTAAAGTTACTATTAGGTTAAATAATAAGTTCACAATGTTCATGGTGAACACTTATTGTTCGTATAAATGTTTTAATCAGACTCGAATAACTCGAGAAAGATTATCACTCCACTAAGTGGATTAAGATTAGATATATTTCAGTTTATGTGTAGACTAAAATGAATTGACATTCTTTTTAAGTTTGCCGATTGTTTGATAAGAGTTGTGGGTGACTAAGGCAATCAATTTTTATCGAGGATTGTTTGGACTGCTCGCATCTTTACTGGGCGATATTACAGGGTGCGTACGACATTTTAAGGACATCCATATATATGGCTGTAATTTATGAAGATTTTTTTACTTAGATCATTAATGAAGGACTAAAAAGTTATGCAAAAAATGAAGAAATATTCAGTTATTGTCGCTATATGCACAAAACGTATCGATTTAAAATTTGAATCTCCAATTTTTTCAACTTTGCCAGATCATGCGTACATAAAGCTCATCGTGTATTGATACCGATGTAGAAACTGTTGCAAATCTTAAATACGACTATACCTATTCCAGCAAGACTGTGCTCCTACACACAAAGCGATGACGTTACAAGATTGTATGGCCGAAAACTTTTATACCCACATCACTCCAAACTTATGGCTACCTAGCTCCCCGAATCTTAATCTCCTTGATTGTTACGTATGGAGCGCAGTTGAGCGAGAGACCAATAAACATCCCCATAACACTATATCATTACTAAAAGATGCTATAACAACCACAATGACCAACATGAACAAAGGGCATTTGATTCGGGCATGCGGTCATTTCCGATCTTGGGCTGAGTCCGTTATTGCCGCTAATGGGGATTTTATTGAATAATTTTTACAGTCTAAGATTAAATAAACGTTATGTAAAAATTTCGCAGAATTCTAAGAAAAAAAATAAGAATAAATAATTTGTACTATCAACTTGCCCTACGCACTCTGTGGTAGGCAGATAGTGTTAGTGATTCTGTCATTTTGTGTTATTAGGAATGAATAGAAAAATTGTGTGAGTCTATCTGTATTGGTTGGTTTCCTATATATTCCAACAGTTTAGGTTTTGACCTCCGTCATGACGAGAACATCTAAGAGAGGTTCAGGTCCGTTATTATCTTCATGCGTGAACCTGATATTTTAGTTTTTCTTGCTAATCATTTCCTAGAAGGCGTTTAAATTGTTATGCTTGATTATGCAAAATATAAAACTTCGAAGTTTGCATTAAAAACTCTCATGTGAACGGGAAAAGGGTGCAGATAATTTGTATTTTGTTAAAGTAACTCGGGTTTCCACAAAAATTTAGTCATCGAAGCGAAAAAGCAGTTTTTTGCTGGCTAAAATAATATTTCTCATTGATTTTATATAAGTGTTCGTTATACGTTATACGTTATATAATGTTTGTAAAAGTTTTCCTCGGAGATATTTAACCCGTCTAGAGCTAATTCACAATGGCTCAATTAATAAGAGTTTTTTATAAATTTTAATATATAACCATAGTATAATCAGTAATAACAATTATGATTATTATTATTATTATTGTTTCAGGTGGAACTCAACTGCTGAGACAACTACACAACTCTAAGAATCCTGTGTGTTAACCACCACCACTGTCTGTAAAAGTGCTGCTAATTCTACTTCATTCGAAGGAATCTCACTAGTGTCTATTGAGGTGAAAATAACTAATAGTAACCATCCCATTCGATGTGATAGCACTAAAATAATAATAACAATAACGTTAACAATAATTGCTGTTGTGGAAATAATGGACATGTGCAAAATGTCATCGAGGATACCTCGTCGCCAGTTGATGAAACATGTAATCATAAATGCGACATGTTTGCTAATTATATGCGCAGCTGCTGCCGCCCCATCGCCCACTCGAGCGGAGGATATGGTGAAATCAGGAATAAGAGATGGAGGCAATGAACGAAAGAGCACCAGCAGAACCAGTCGTGTACAATCGATTTCCGACTACGTTGGCGCCGGAAACAGACCAGACAATAAGCAGCCGCTCTCTGTGCATAGAAATTTGCTGCTCGAGCGAAAATTTTATGAGAATAACCACGATAAAACTTTATCTCCCGTAAAGTCTGATTATGGTATTAAGGATTTGGATATCAAACGTAACACCCAGTTTAGTACACTTGTAAGATGGAAGAGGAACTCTAATAACTTCAGTACAAATAGTAATTTTAATATTCTAAATTTATCCAACAAGAATCTCAGTAACGCAAAACAGTTGGCAGACGAGTTATCAAACTATAGCCACATGCAAAGCAATTACGAGATTAGTCACTACTACAACCTTAGCGATATCAGTGCGTTAGATCTATCCCGAAACAATCTTTCGGGTGAACTTCCGACAATTGTGCAGAGAAACTTTTCCACCCTGTCTTGGTTGGACCTGTCGGAAAATAATCTCACCACAGCAGAAAAATTAACTTTCCCATCGCTGAAATATTTAAATCTCTCCTGCAATAGTATAAAACGATTTTCCAGCTCCCACCTGCGAAACTTGACAAGACTGGATTTATCGCAAAATTCCATCGCTAGCAGTGCTTCGCTCTCACCCCTCTTGCTGCGAAAACTTACTGATCTAGATCTCAGCTGCAATCAATTGGAAACATTAGGAAAAAGTTTTCTCTTCCAAATCCGTGCGCTGAAACGGTTAGATTTCTCTGACAACGCAATCAAGCGACTAAATCGTTCCATTTTCTATAACCTTATTAACCTCGAACAGTTGAATCTCGCCGGTAATCAGATCGACGTTATTGAAAATGACACTTTCGCCTATCTGCTGAATCTACAATTTTTGGACCTATCTAGAAATAATATCGGACCCGGCTCGATTCGAGCACTGCAGGGTATTCCGGCACTGATTGGACTCTCACTGGCTAACAATGTCCGACTCGGACCGGTTCTGCACGAATTTGTCGCATCCTGGAGTCTGAAAGAACTGGACGCTAGTGGAACTGGGCTGTGCAAGATACCCACGGCTCTGGCGCAATCGGTCAAATCTCTGAAGCTAGCCAATAATTTGCTGAACGTGAGTATTTTTAGTAACCGGTAGTTTGCTCATCAGATTCGTCTCAGGTTGGTTGTCCTTGCAATTTTTAATTTTCTGTTTTTTATGTTTAATAAAATGTTTCGTACCATATGCTCACTGTGGATTACCGAAATCGGTATATACAAAAGCTTAACACCTCAGTCAAAAATGTCACCGATTTAATTATGAAAACAACACTTTTTTTTCAAATTTCGATTTTATTCATCATTTTATTTCCCTTGCAATACAATTGCTTCAACCGTGTTCCAACATTTTTACATCACTTTTATACCACGATTATTTCGTAGCCTCAAAAAACACTTCAGTCTCAGCGACGACCGCATCACTCGATGCAAATCGTTTTCCAGCAAACTTCTTTTTTAAATCTTCAAACAGAGAACAGTCGCTTGGGCCAAATCTGACGAATATGTTGGATAACAATTCGACAAGTTGTTTTTGATTAGCTGTAAGAAACCGCGGCAGCAATGTTGCAAACATTTTATTTTTTTTATATATAAGTGCCAATGCAAAACAGTGAACACTACATTTTTATATACTACCTTGATCGAAAAGTTCCCGGAATCACCATCGTATTTATTTTTTATTTTTTTATGTTGCCACATCTGTCGTTGATTCTATATCAAATTTTCAGCTTAATATCGGGACATTTGTAAAAGTTATGCTGTATTGAGTACATCTGCGATTGTGCGTGTCCTCAATTTTGTACTGTTTTCAAAATGGAATTGAATTTGTAACAACGAGGTTGCATTAGATTTTGCGTTAAAAACGGTTTCAATGATACGACGATCACAAAAACTCTCTCTCTCTCTCAGTGTGTGTGTGCACGTGTGGGTGTGTGGGTGTGTGTGGGTGTGTGTGTGGGTCTGGGTGTGTGTGTATGTGACAAATAATGTCGCTCAATTTTCTCAGAGATGGCTTAACCGATTTTCACAAACTAAGATTCAAATCAGGGGTGGAACATAATTATTGTGGATATTATAATGAATTTTAAAACAAATTATTTTTGGTGAGTAAAATTTTGGTTTTACTTAGAATTTAAAAATATCTTCATCGCTATCAGTATCACTGTCTGATTCGGGATCAACATTACAACAAAGTTAGGTTCGTTTTAATGCTACTCTGTGTTCATTAAACAGGTTTGAAGTTCTAATGGCTGTCACTCCGGTGATATAATGGTATAAGTGACGTAAACGTCAAAGCTGATTACCACTCAATTTTATCGAATATGGATTATCCGATATTAACAATTTTGGCCTTGTTGGGTGAGTTTATTTCGTCGGTTACATCGAAAATCCATGCGTCGTGATGTATTTGAAATTTATTCAGCAATACCGTCGTGGTGGAGTAATATCATCAATCAAAACGGCTAATAATATTAACCCTTCCACGACCATAAGATGTCCAGGACGAAATATGTCAGTACAAGACAATATTTTAGCTATTGGGGGTGTACATTAAGAGAATATCACCAGAAAAACATAGCAGGGTGCATAAGTTTCCTATAATTTCATGGGAAATATTTTTTCCTGTGATTCTTAGAAATAAATAAAAGAAGATTTGGGTTCATTATATCGTAAATTAATTTATTACTTTAATTGCATTAATTATCAGAATAGTCAAAGAAATAGTTAGTTATGGCATTCTACGAAACGATTTCAAGTTCTTGTGGACGCTGCACATAACACTTTTATTATGTGTTCTATGTTCTATACGTCATTTTGCACAAACTTTTTAGTGCAATAAAGATTGATAGTTCTTTTTTCTTATTCGTTCAGAAACACATTTTTCGCCTTGGAAAAAAGTTTTCTTCAACATCCAGTAAAAAAAACATCGATTTAATAGTAATTGAAAAATCTACAACGATTTTTATAGAAGGGAAACATATTTTCCTTGAGCGTTGAGGAGTTTACATACATGCTGCGATTAATAATAATTATAATAAAAAAAGATATCCAATCTTATTGCGTGCTATGCAGCTGAATAATAGTACCCTATTTAGCTTGAATATCATGCACATAAGTAACAGGAGTGCAGGATTTCGCTACGCCAATTCAAACGCACCTTCAAACTTTGAATCTAAGTTCGTGAAAATCTACCGATATCAGTTCCATTTTGGAGTTATAGACCACTGCAATTTTAAATTTCTACATCGTGATTCAAATGAGCGACAACAACAAAAAAGTTTTCTGCGGCCTAATTCACATATTCAAGGTAATATGAATAGACATGAATGAAACATATATTTTTGAGCTTTTTATCAGAAAATCCCTACTGTTTGAATCATAGCAGATTTCAAACAGGGGGGTTTAATATTCTTACAAAATTGTATAACTGTTATTAAACTGGAGCACTCGTACCCCGTTTTTGTGAGAGCAGCTAAAGTTCCTCGCCTGAGCATGGTTGTCTTCTGAGAAAGAGAACAAGTTTGGCTCAGCGCAATAAAAAGAGCGCATAAGGTCTGCTGCTACTCGGTGTAATATACAATTCCCACAATTCAAAAAGCATTATCTCAATTTTAGTTTTGTTCACTGTGTTCGGTTTTTTGATTCACAATCAGAAATCTTGATTCATATTCTCGTGCGCAAAATGGGCTTAATTCCACCTCTGATTCAAATCAAAGGTCTTAACATTTTGATCCGACTTCCGGTTCCGGAATTACAGGGTGATATGCACTAAAAAAGGAAAAAATAGTCACACACGTTTCTCAGAGATGGCATGTCCGATTTTCACAAACTTAGATTAAAATAAAAGGTCTTATGGCCTCATACAATTTTCTTGAATTTCATTTGGATCCGTCTTTCGGTTCCGGAAATACAAGGAAATATGTGCAAATTTATTAAAAAGGTGTGCACCTAATATTCTCGGAAATCTCTTAACCGATTTTCACAAACTAAGATATTTGCTTCTTAAAATTCTTTAGAAAGTCTCTAAAGAATTTTAAGAAGCAAATATCTTAGGTTTTAAAATTCTTTAGAAAGTCTCCGAAAAGTTGACCAGATCCAACTTTCGGTTCCGGTATTACAGTGTGATTAGTGAAAATTTACAATTTCACGAGTATTTTTTCACAAGCGATGGCGAATCGAGGTGCACATTATTATTAAACTGACTACTAAATATATCCAGTTGGCAGATCTTGTTGGCTAGTGAATATATAAAACTTTTTTTGGACTACTAGTCCTCGGTTTCCGCTTCCGAAAATAGTAAAGAAATTCTCCAAAAACGGAACTAGCTTCGATTTCTTAACAACGGTTAAACCGATTTTCACATATTATGATATCATGTTCTCGCTCTCCAACTAGTTCTCACCCTTTCATAACAAGTGCTATGATTGAAAAAGCTTGTATTAAGATGAAATCATCTTCCAAAGCTGGACCGGATGATATTCCTTCATTAGTATTAAAAAAGTGCTCAAAGAGTCTTCTTATTCCACTGTCGATGTTGTTCAATATTTCTCTTAGATCAGGAACATTTCCAAATATTTGGAAAAAATCATTATTTTCCCAGTTTTCAAAAAGGGAAATAAAGCCGATGTATCCAATCATCGTGGTATAGCTGCACTATGTGCCGTATCTAAATTATTGGAAACTATAGTTCTGGATTTCTTGAAACACAACAGCAACAACTACATTTCCGAAACTCAGCACGGATTCATGCCGAAACGATCAACTGCAACAAACTCACTCTGCTACACTTCTTTTATAGTTCGATCTCTACAAGCACGCCTACAGGTAGATGCAATCTAAACTGATTTCTCTGCAGCCTTTGATAAAATAAAACACCAAATAGCAGTAGCAAAACTTAATAGACTTGGTTTCAGTGGATTGTTGCTAAATTGGCTCGAGTCGTATCTAATTGGTCGCGAAATGTCTGTGAAGATCGGAGACTTCATTACAGTGCCTTTCGCTGTCAACTCTGGAGTCCCTCAAGGCAGTCACTTAGGTCCATTCTTATTTTTACTCTACCTCAATGATCTCAACTTCATATTGAAATGCCACAAACTATCCTTCGCAGACGACTTCAAGCTATTTTATTTAGTTAAATGTCAAGAAGACACTATATATTTGCAGTCACAGTTAGACTTATTCACAAACTGGTGTCAGGATAATAGAATGGTTTTGAATGCCTCGAAGTGTTCCGTTTTGTCGTTTACTCGTAAACGCTAACTGATTACCTACGACTATAGCATCTCGCACAATATACTGAAACTTGAATCTTCCGTGAAAGATTTGGGTATCATTCTTGATTCCAAGCTGGACTTCAAAAGTCACATCGACTATGTGATTTCGAAGGCCTCCAAGCTCTTGGGTTTCGTCTTTCGTATTACCAAGAGCTTTACTAATGTATACTGTCTTAAGGCATTATATTGTGCTCTTATCCGTTCGACGCTAGAATATGCAGCTGTTGTCTGGGCACCTCACTATCAAATCGACATTGCACGCATCGAAACTATCCAGCGTAAATTTGTTAGATTCGCTCTGCGCAATTTACCTTGGAGGGATCCCACTAATCTTCCTAGCTACAAAGATCGTTGTAAGCTTATTGACCTGGATCTGCTATCTGTTCGTAGGAATGTCTCCAAAGCCGTTTTTGTTGCTGATTTATCACAATCACGTATCGATTGTCCCGAACTTCTGCAATTGATTAATCTGGACATTCATCGAAGTAATCTACGCTCTCATCGTTTCTTGAGTTTACCCATTGCACGAACAAATTATGGTTACAATGAACCATTTTCCAGTATGTGCAGGACATGCAATAGCTGCTCCAATGTTTTCGACTTTCATCTATCCCGAAATATGATCAAACGATTGTTTCATTGCCACTTGTCAGATTAACTTTGGATCAGGGATTGTCTGTAACCGTTTGTATTTTTGTTCAACCTAGTGATGGTTGAACAAAAATACAAAAATATCTCTCATCACCGTTGGAAGCTAATCAGATTCGCTCGATAATACTAACCCTTTTGCTTCCCTTCTCATTTTCGTCGTCTTCTTTATTTCTATTGGAAACTAATCAGATTCGCTTGCAAATACTAACCCGCTTGCACTTTCTGCTTTCCTCCGTCTTCCACCATCTTTTCGATTACTAATTAGATCTACTTGCCGATTCTAACCCCGTCTTTCTCTGTCTTCCACCATCTTTTCGATCACTAATTAGATCTACATGCCGATTCTAACCCCGTTGTTCGACCACGCTTACTTTCCACCCCCTCCACCTACCTTCATCATCCATTTACCTATCCCTTTTTCTCCGCCATTTGAAGCAAGAACACTATTGCTGCCCTGTAGTGCTTGGTGTCATCAACTAGATATAGAGTTATAGGTTTAGTTTTAATTATTAGTTTTTATTGTTAGTGTTAAGCCTTATTGTATCTGTTGGATCATTGTAATCTGTTGATACGAAAGATGAGGAGGTTTTATGCCTGCTGGAGAGAGAGATTGCCAAATTTCATCTCCATCGGGCTTTTCCCTGCTCTCAAAAAATTAACCAAAAAATTGAAGTTCTCATTATCTTTAAATATACTGTTCAATTTCATCCTGATCCGAATTCCGGTTCCGAAGTTATATGGGGACTATGCAAAACTATAGTACGCGACGGTATGTGCGACTTTGCTCCGTTCGCAGCGTACTTTATTCGATTTCGTATAGCGTGCAGGGTTGCCACTTTAAAATTTATATTTTTCTGGTGAAAAAAATGTAAATTTCAAATTCTTTTATTCAATTTGTATCTACTTGTTAGTGGTATTACAAGTACACTTATTCCCTTTCTCATATAGAAAGTTTATGCAATCACTTGAAAAATTGTCTAGTGCAAATTGGCCCAGAGGCTTCCTATACAGCTATCAATGTCATTTCGTAAAAATTATAGAGAAGCGGACTGAGACATGAGCCTTGTGGGAGACTCATGTAATTAATTCTGAATGTTGTCCAATCGCCATGTGAAACTCAAATTCTCTCGAAGAACATCAATGGAAACTGAATCAAATGCTCCTTTTATGTCCTAAAATACAGATGACATTTGTTGTTTTTGAGTGAAGGCAATTTGGATGTCAGACGAAAGCAATGCAAGGCAATCATTCGTCCTATTATTTCTACGGAAGCCAAGTTGAGTATCTGACAGCAAGCTATTCATCTCGACCCAAGTGTCGAGACGTCGAAGAATATTCGAACAATTTTCGAACAATTTTCTAATGCATATTTTTCGAACAATTTTCTAATGCAGGACAACATGGCAAGAGGCCTATATGAGTTGTGATTGGAAGCTGGTTTCCCCGGCTTTTGAATAACTTTCACTTGCCTCCAGTCGGCTGGAACAATATTTTGCTCAAGAAACTTGTTGAACAATTCCAACAAGCCTAAAACAAAATTTAATTCTCTCCAACCAAGGAGCGTTATTGTTACAAGACAAGAATGCTATAGAAAATTCCATCATTGAAATGGAGCTATCAATGGAACCATTATTTGGAGTAGACTCTCGAATAATGCTCTACGTAGGAACAGACAAAGTCAAATATCCAAAGGTTCGAGTATTCCTCACTCTCATTTTCTACGATACGATTCCTCATTCGTCTGGCCGTGTTCCAAAGAGTGCTCATTGAGGTTTCTCTAGACCAACCCTCGACAAAATGTCTCCAATATCTACATTTCTTCATGAACTACTGAGTACAATTGTTTGCATTCGAGTATTCTCACACCTACAAGCATAGAGTTCTTGAAACGACCAACACCTTGCTTGAGTAATTCATCTACCGAAAGATTCGCTTCGGTAACAACACCGTCGATTTCGACATCTTTGGAAGGTATGTATACTTTATACTCTCTAGTGAATAGTTCCGAAGAGACAATATCATTCGCTTGTTTTAAAGAATTTACTACAACACGGATTTTATCTTTGTTTACTTTTACGATCTTTTTTATTGAAGAGAATCGTAATATCAAATCTAAAGAAATTTGTAAAAGATTCAATTGCTTTTTTACCTTTTTTTATATATATAAAAAATAGGTATAGAATTCGCTCAAACTTTCGAAAAATTTTCCGAGGCCCGGAGGGCCGAATGTCATATCCCAATCGATTCAGCTCGACGAACTGAGCAAATGCCTGTGTGTGTGTGTGTATGTGTGTGTGTCTGTATGTGTGTTGTCAACTAAGAGGTCGAGATCTCAGAGATGGCAGGACCGATTTTGATCAAACTAGTCGCAAATGAAAGGTCTCCCCGTCACCCAAAACGCTATTGAATGGTTTCGAGATCGGATGTTTACTTTTTGAGTTATACGAAGTTTTATGTCAAAATTTTCAGTTTTTTGACAGTATCTGTCACATTTGATCTTTAAAACAGAATATGTTTCCAGACTTAGATTTCGCTCGGTAATACCTATCCAACAAGCCATAGATTGTTAAAATCCGTCCATTTTTAACGGAGGTATCGATATTTTTGTGTAAGCCTTATTCCAGTAGAAGGAATTTTGAGCGCTGTATGAAAAAGCAATGCTTGGGAGCAACATGAAACACGATTTTTTATACTGTTACATATAATTGTTTCTAAGTACCAAAAAGATTGTGTACAGCATCCTTTTTTATGACAATTTGCCTCGGACCAATTTTAGCACGGTTCATTTTTGGCAAAATAATCTTTCGAATATGGCATATGTAAACCAGATGATACCAGCATTATCGAGTTGGAAGTAATTCCATAATTATATTGATTTAAACTATTTACAGCAATAAATGCTGGAAGAACATGACTTCCATATACCATACGACTCAGTTCGTCGAGATCAGCAAATGCGTGTGTGACAAATAATTTCACTCAATTTTCTCGGAGATGGTTAAACCGTTTTCTACAAACTCAGATTCATATGAAAAGTCGTATACTCCCAAACAAGGTTCCTGAATTACGTTTGGATCCGACTTCTGATTGCGGAACCACAGGATGATATGTGAAACGAAATTAAAATAATGCAATTAATTTAATCTAATTAATCTCGTAGATGGCTGGACCGATCTAAGATTCAAATGAAATCTAAGAATCATCTATGATTCAAATGAGAGGTCTTAAAATCCTATAAAACCTCTTACTTTTTAGTCAGATCCGACTTCTGGTTTAGAAAATGCAGGGTGATTAGTATAAAAATGTCCATTTCACATAAATTAATCAGGTTTATCGGGTTTGCAGATTTGGATAGTCGATTACCAAATATATTTATTTCAGTTTGAGCGGTATGCGTTTTTGGATTCGGAATGTACCCCCAAATTTTAATACGCACTACAATTTCTCAAAGATGTCTACACACTGCTCAGGTGAATTTAACTGATTTCGGCTACACCGATTTTAGAATTCCGGTTCCAGTATCGAATCGATTCTCAAAGCTCAATCATTTTCTCAAAAAAGACCAAATCGAACTTCAAAAACAAATATTACAGGACTGCTAATTCCTGAATACCGGCTCTGGAAGTACCATAAATAATGACGAAAAACTCTAAAGTGGAACTTACTTCGACATCTCATGGAATGTTCAATCGATTGTCACACGCTAAGATTGAAATTCGATATGTTTTGCAGTTTCGGCATTACAGGGTAATGAATGATTAAAATCTCAATTTGCCGTTTAAAATGACGATAATTAAAATAATGTCATGAGAACTAAAACACCTAAGAATATCCATGCAAAAACACATGCGTATTGATAAAAAAAGGTATCATCTCACTGCTAGGTGGATTAATCACGTTTTTACGTCTAAAAAGACTATCCAAGGCCCGATTGTCATAAAATTTTGACAGATTACATCAAAAGAATCCCAAGGAAAAATTCATAAATTTCAGTTTTTGACCCTTCGTTCTATTAAATCGGTTCCTCGATTCGAATAGACGAAATCAGTTGATTCATATATCAACAACAACGTAGCTCGCCTTGAGTACGATTCAGACGGCCCGAGACCTTTTGCCACAGTTAACCTCCGTCATAGTTACCATCAAATTAGTTAATTGAACTATTATTCTTCATCTTCATCGTCACGGAAGATCTTGACATCTGGCACGTGTGAATATTCCGATAAAGAAATTATTTAACTAATTTTGATGGGCGCTGATATTCATGTGACGGTACGACGGACCGTCTGAATCGTATTTCAGTAGGCAGTTTCGTCGGTCGAATTTCAGGTTACGATTTCGTCGGAAGAATGCATGTTTTGAGAACTGTCAAGTTTTTATTTTATTTTGTCTCTATTGAAGGCAAAAGAGGTTTTTTTATATTGATGCAACCTGTCCGGGGAATTATTGACAACTCTAAAATGACACTCCCATTTCCCCTAGACAACTCATACATTTTTGAACTAATATTCAAATGAAAATACTTATAGCCTCAATGGAGACTTTTTAATTCTGTCCGGATCCGACTTCGGGTCCCGGAATTACAAGACAATTAGTGTTAAAAAAAGGAATTTCAATCGTTTCTATTATTACCCTGCACCAAAATAAATTGAAAAATAACCCAAACATGAGACAAAATTCTGTTTTGTCCCATAATACGCAATACTATTGTGTGGAGCGATAGAATTAACACGTTAATTCGTTATTTCATATCCGAATGGAACAAGTGGTCGGTCAGAACCGACCGATCCGACTCTGACTGAAAAATTCGCGCAAAACACAATATGGTTAATACGAAGAAATATTTCGTTGTATCTGAATAATTTTCGTTCATCCAGAATAAATTTATGAATAATGTACCCTGAACCAGAAACATTTGGTAAATTTGTCTAACTCGATAAAAATTTCCATGGCTCGAGAGTCAACACATGGGGGGCGGCCCGTTTGGCATAAGATCATTTGGCATAATACCGTTTGGCATAACGCTGTTTGGCATAATGGTCTTTTGGCATAATGGTCATTTGGCATAATGCCATTTGGCATAATAATAATTGGATTTGCAATATTTTAATCTAATGAAAATTTTCGTATGTGTTTCGATCGATTGATGTTCTGCAAGGAAAACTCGAACGAAATATGTGAAACCTTTTAATATAAGCAACTCACTTAGTGCCAGCCAATATTATGTTCGTCATAGATGATTCAGGTCGAGACGGCCGAAGGCCGCGAGTGCGCCGGCGACCCGCCATCGGAAGCGCCGGCCACTGCGGGGGGCCAGGGCCCCCGCAGAAATCACCTCTGTCTAGTTGCGGGCGTTTGCCCGGATTACCCAAAGCTAGGAGCTATCCCTCAGTTAAGTCCGAACGAGCGGCAGCGAGGTCGGACACCAGGTCATTAAAAACGATGCGGCGTAGCCGCATTAGACCTTTCAAAATTGCACTAAATTAGAACAATTCCTATTAAGCAGCATGTTCATCTGTTATGCCAAATGACTGTTATGCCAAATGACCATTATGCCAAATGACCAATATGCCAAACGGCGTTATGCCAAACGATATTATGCCAAACGACTTTATGCAAAACGTGGTAGCCCCCAACACATGACGTGCGCTGATTTATATAGAGGTATGATTTAACATTGAAAGCTCGTCTAAAGTTTACTATCAAATTTGAACAGCATAGTGGGAAGCTGACTTTCAATGTAATAACAGAGTTTCACCGAAGTCCATTGCAGCTAACTAAACTTGTATAGGAGATGCATAATAAAGTGTCTAAATTATATAACAGCTAGTAGAGTTATACACGTTTGCTATAATTGATCAACTTTAAAAGTTTCTTACCAGAAAATTGGTCAGGTCCCAGCTCCTCACAATTACATGCACACGTCCATTGTAGACATTGCAACTGACCAGAAGAAAAAGTTTTTCTATCTTCATCAGACCGAAAGAAGGAAAAACTTTTGCATAACAATACAGCACAAGAAGAGCGGCACAGCATAAAACTTCTAATTGAGAAGCACAAGAAACAAGCAGGAATATTAATGAAGACGGAAAAATACTTTGGATAAATTTTGTGGTTATAAATTTTCTGCCAATGATTTGTGGAGCACCACAAATTCAATGTTTGATTTGTAATGAACTCAGCACTTGGGGCAGACCTAAGGAATTGTTGTTGTATTTACACCAACACACGTAAATCTGACACTTGTACCAAACAAAATTTGCATAAACCAACCAATTCGGTTTATTTGGGTTTATTCACAGCCATCGAAACGGTTACCTACCATTTTCAAGATATTGTTTCCTTGTACCTACTACTAGTTTCTTAACCCTGCCACCAGTCCACCTTCACCCTACCACCAGTCCGCTGGTTGCTCAGCTATAGGGTGATGCTCGATTACGTATTCAAGCGTTTTACGACATTATTAAACAGTGGAAAACTCCTCTACATCTCTGCCCACCTTCGGCACCCGGTCAAACCAGCTTGACGAATATAGGCCAACCGTGGAGACAAAATACAGTGTCAGGTAGGAAACGACACGGATCGAGCTCAATGAATGCGGCAGGAAAACATCGTGTTGAATGAGATTTAACAGGCTCTATAGAGAAGCTGTTGAGCTGAAGGGTGTTGCCTTTCTTGTTCGTTTCGAGTAACAGTAGCTGCTAATTGCGATGCAGCCGGTGAAAATTTTTAACCGGGTGGAGAAAAGGATACCCTTTTTGAGTTTGCCTTTTACTGGCAATGTATAATATGAAAACTATTAGCATTTGGATAGAGTGTTGTCATTGCGGAAATTGTTGTTATCCTCTTGTTTGCTTCGCCGTAGACAAAATTATCTTCATTTATAAGTGGAACGTATTTCTTTTATATTATTGATTATTGTTGGAATTACAAAAAAAACTGATATTAAAACTGGAAGCGTACCAGTTATGCACCATATCGTCTGCCTCAGTTTCAAGCTCCATAACACATTGGTCAATAAGTCCTCCCCGGTCTGACAGACAAATTGCATCACTAATTCAAAATTCGTCTAGCGTTGAATAGAGACATCCTTCAGATGTCATCTGTAGACGTTTAATGGCTTTCAGTTCATTAGTGTTAATTATTCAATTACGCTACTTTTGGAAAATTTGTAATAATAGAAAAAACCTGTTTCAATTCACCTAGTGGTGTAATGATGCCTATCCCATATCTCACATATTATCATATATAAATGTATTGTATTCTTCAAAATAATTTTCTTCGATTCAAAAAAAACAAAAAGGTTTGTCCATAAACTAGTATAACCTACAGAGTGAAACAGTACTCAGGACGGTTAGGCCATCTCTGAGGAACGAAAAGAGGTACTTCCGAAACCGGAATCTGGAAACCGGTATAATCGAAGTTGGTTCGATAAAAGTGACTAGGATCCATTTTTGAGTCTATGGCTACAATCTTCGGTCATTCATCAAAAATCCAAGAACAAACAAGAAAGTCAAATTAATGTTTGGCCGTCTACTGACAATGGCTACCGATTGGAATAGTTTCGAGGCAAGTTGAGGCCATCGTCCAAGTACCATGCACGCGGGTGGTTTTAGGAATTTTTCGATGGAAATTTTTAAAAATTTGACAAAACCAAAAACATACAGACCTTTGAAATACTTTTATCTATCTACAGGGTGAAAATGGCTGGAAAATTCGGAGGATTTTCCCAGTCTCAAAAATAGCACTGAAAAAATGAGCTTTTTTGGTAATCTTTCACAATTATTTGAAAAAATAATTCAAGCTGGCAACAAGGATCACATTCGGACACATTTTTGGGAAACCTTTTCACGTTTTCCATGTAAAATCAACGAATTTCATATAACCGATTTCGTGGAAATTTTTGAAATTCGTGGATTTTCTATGAAAAGCGTGAAAAGGTTTTCCAAAAATGTGTCCGAATGTAATCTTTGTGTCCATCATAAGGTTTATTTGAAAAAAAAATTATGTCATCGAATTATTTTTCCAGATAATTGTGAAAGATCACAAAAACACTCATTTTTCAGAACTATTTTTGATAAGACTCGGTAAATCCTCCGAATTTTCCAGCCATTTTCACCTTGTAGATAGATAACAGTATTTCAAAGGTCTGTATGTTTTTGGTTTTGGCAAATTTTTCAAAATTTCCATCGAAAATTTCCTAAAACCACCGGCGCGCATGGTACTTGGGCGATGGCCTTAAGAATGTTTTTACGTGTTGTGTTTCGCCGCTTCAAGTGACGGTATCCAATTTTCAACACACTTCACCATATAATTCCGGAACCGGAAGTCGGATCCGGATGAAATTTAGCAGTTTTGTATGAGACTATGATACCTTTCATTTGAATCTAAGTTTGTTGAAATCGATCACGCCATCTCTGAGAAAAGTGAGCAAGTAAGTTAAAATAAGATTTTTTCACTAATCACCTTGTAACTCCGGAACCGGAAGTCGGATCAAAATAAAATTCAGGAGTTTTGTATAGGACAATTGAACCTTTCATCTGAATCTAATTTTGCAAGAATCAGCCGTTTCTGAGAAAAGTAAGTGTACTTATTTTCATTTTTGGCACATATTACCCTGTAATTCCGGAACTGGAAGTCGGATTCGAATAAAATTCAGAAACTTTGTGTGGGGTTAGGTTTCATTTAAATCTAAGTTCATGAAAATCGGTTTAGCCACACACACATACAGACATTTTGCGTACTCGACGAACTGAGTCGAATGGTATATGACACTCGGCCCTCCGGACTTCGGTTGGTTTTCACAGTGGTTGCATAACCTTTCTATATGAGAAAGGCAAAAATAAGTTTAGTGTCTTGATAAAACAATGGGGTAGAAATTAAACCAGAAACAATCAAATAGTTTTCGAGATATCATGACAGCAGTTTGAAGAAATTGTGTTTTGAAAAAAACGCGTTCAAAAGTTGAGCGGACTAAGAACGCTCCACCTGTACGTATTCTTGCGCGTGAATTTTTTCAACCACTTCAAATCTCGAAAAATTCTCTCTTCCTTGTCTTGTATAAATATTGCAGACGTGGTTAATGGAAAAATCGATATTTTTATCTGACCCCCTAAAGACATTGCACTCGGTGCACAACTAGAGGTGTTCTGCAGAAATCAGATACTTTATCTCTGCTTAGCGTGTTGAACCGTTAGGTGACATTAACAGTTCAGCTAACTGCTAATGCACTGATAAGTCGAGCGAAACTTAAAAATAAATAATTACGTTCATTGACGTGTTACATTAGTGGTTCATGTTGAACTGTGATGGAGCACATGCAGCTTAATATGAACAAATTTGCACCGACGAGTTGAAGGCGAAAGTAGTAGAGGTGTAATCTAAAAGGCATGGGATTGAAACGAATAGTTAGCACCAGGCCCGCACCCAGGATTTCGTTTCGGGAGGGGCCCAAAGATAAATAATAAATAATGTTACTGTATGGTTACTGCTTATGTACCTAATTTTCGGAGTGCCTTTGACGGGTGTTTTTAACAGACACTTTAAACTTTTCCACTGGAACTGTTATTGTATTACATTTCTTTACGTTAACTGTATTGTTATTTCTGTAACAAATGTCTGAGATCTTCTAAATAATTATATATCGTATTTGATTTCGGAAGGGGCCAGGGCCCCTCGGGCCCCCCCTCTGGGTACGTGACTGGTTAGCACGATGAAAAGAAACAACTGATTGAATACTTAAGGAGCAAGACTCTTTGCAAGCGTATGAGTAATGCCAACAATGTGTGCGTAAACACAAATTCCGGCGCTTCTTTTCCTGATTTTACTCAATAAATCTTTCATATGGTAGAAAAATAAACCAATCGGTTCATACTGCTTAAAATTGCAATTCAAGAGAGCAAAAATCTTCCGTTTTCCTTAAAACTTCTCGAGAAAAATTATTTCAGTTTCAGCTTACTTCCACTGACACATTTGATTAGTAACAAACACATTCCTATATGGATTTCCTCTTGCAGAAATTATTGCGATATAAAGTTTTACGTACCTACCTTCTATAAGTAAACCCACAAAAACGGAACCTTTAATTTAACACGCGAAAGGCAACGGATATGGAATGTTGTCGTATAACTATTTATTTTTCCGGCAAACTACTTTTGTAACAGAAAATATTTAATTTTGTTTATTTTGTGTAGCGCAATCTAATACGAATGCATTGAAGTACTGTTGCTAACTTTTTTATTAGGGAATTAAAATTTACATTCATAAAATGTAAGCAATTTTCCGTTGAACGTTGGTGAAAAATTGATCAAAAGTGATATTTCATCCAAGATGTCAAGCTTAACATTCATTTGAGAATAAATTATTGTTAAAAAAGATTGTTTGAAAATCAATCGTGCAATCCACTTTGAAAAACTCGGTGCACTGCATATATGAATACACAGATCTATGGCATTCGTACCAAATAAAATGTACGTAATACACAAATTACCAACACAAGTTAACTTGGTATACTCTTGATCCATAAAAGCTTTTACTCTAAAATTGCCAAAACTCAAGCGGATCGCCAGTTTTATTCTGCTCAATTTTGTAGGTCTGAATATGCCGCAAAATTTTTTGCAATCCGGATAAACCAACCATTCATTTCAAACTTAGTTTAAGAAAATCACTAGCACTAATCCTTGGGACTTTTTGTTTGCTCGACCAAGTCATCTTTCCGGAGATAAAATTCAGTTTTGTTTTTTGTTTTGCTCAACCAACGACGATGGGGGCGGCAAATCTCTTATTTTGCCAAATTTCCTCGGTACGCCACTGATGAAAGTTGGACATTTTTAATCATCATTTTCGGAACTGAAAGTCTGATCTCCCCTGTTCTATTTCGATTAATCCAATTAATCGAAATCAAACGAACCAAGCCAAATCCTGCACTTCTGTTATTTTGTGTTAGGATTTTTAGTCAATTTTTTTCACAACATTTACCAAGTATACCGGTATAAAGTGAGCATTAAGATACAAATGTATTGATAATGAACATTTGGTGTGAACGAGCTTTGATTTATTTTGTTTGGTTAGTATAATATCTTACAAACATATTTAATATAAGTCATTGAACGAACAATATTTTTTCATCGTGTTAAAAATCTCGAATTTAGCAGAATGTAGCAGAAAGTGGTGATTTGTGAAATGCATTGATTAGTCTCGAACGTATACGCAACCGAGAAGTTGGTCGATAAAAAGGTGAAAGGTGCGCGCCCAGGCACGATTAGTCGCGAATAAAAACTTTGTCGATTTTTTTTTCTAAACCGGGTGTCACTCGTATTTCAAAACTATTGTGTTACGTATCAAAATGAAAAAAACGGCATTTTACGATATGCCCCTCTCCCTGGTCGGAACTATAATCAAAAATATTGAATGTTATTTAAATAGTGAGTAACAATTAAAAGTGCAAAAATTGTTTTTTTTTTTGCTAGAAATTTTTCATTCTATAGTTCCGAACATAACCAATTCGGTTGTATTGTATACATATGAAACTGTTTTGCTTTTTACTTTCCGATATTTGGTTACGAAGTAATGATGACACCCACCAACAAATCAAAAATAGAACGAAAAAAATTTTGTATGAATTTGTTTAATATTCGAATTTTAATTTGTAAAAAGTATAATTTTGAAATGCTGTTCAAACAAAAAGTGAAATTCATTTTCAAAAACACGTTTTTAGAGGTACCCGAGCTTAAACGGTTCAATAATAATGATTTTTATGGGCAATCTGGTCGTAGTTTGTAAGAATGCAGTAGAAATTGTATACATTCAGCGACCTCTGAGTAAGTGCACAAAAGGCTCCTTTAAATACACGCAAAAAAATCATTTCATACACCATTGAAGAGTTTGTTACCGACGAAATATAATTATTTGCTTTCGTATGGTTTTCGCCGAGACCTACAAAATTTCGGAAGAACAAATGAACGGTAGACCTGGCAAGTTCTGAATGGTTCTTCGAAATGAACTGTTTTGTCCATCACTAATTTTTATGTAATAAATGAAAAAGTGGAAGACCAAAACAGTTTAATTACGAGAAATATTGAATGAAGATGATACTTCTAGTCAAAGGAGGATAGCAAAACTGTCAATTGTTGCATAAAAAAAATTTCTGTCCGTTCGAAAGCTATGGAAAAATGTTACTATATTACAATTGTAGATTATAAAACCTGGATAGATGTAAGTGGCAAATTTTATCATCATATCAGGACATGTTATTTCTAGGTTGTTATTTCAATACTTGATATTTTTTGATATTTCATCGAAAGATATAATAACTGTTTAACATCAATATTAGTTAATGCATCTCATTTTATTATTCATGAAATATTTCACTTGAGTTGAGTAATCTGTAAGTAACTGATCGAATTGTTTCATCTTCGAATGAAAAGCAACTTAATAAACTGCCTCAGAATTAAATATGGGAAATGTTCATAACAGTATTCTATTCTGAATCTTAAAATAACTCTGAAAAATTTGTCTTCTAGAAATATTTTACTCTTGGTTTGATATTACAATGACAGAATTTGCTTTGTTGTTGTTATTTTCTCATGCTGATTTAGTTATTATTTGTGATATTTAAACTATTATTTCAAACAAAATAATGTTAAGCTTTGCCATTAGGTGATTTGGTTCTAATAATAATGTTTGCTATAGTTTTACAAATCACTTTTATTAAGGAAGAGAGCTTAAATAATGCGTTATAAATAAAATTCAAATACCCTTTTCAAATATTTCATATTTAACAGAGATACATGAATATCACGACTAGTGCTATTAAAGGCGAATTATTTTTATATTGTATGGTTTTGTTGCACCAGTCTGATTTTTTTTATTGTTTGTATTCGAACCCATAGCGACTGTGGCTCTATGGCTTCTTGACTCTCACCCTTCACCTGGAACTGTACATGAACTTTATACTTGACGCGGTTTGTTCGCAAATGAGAACTTTATCACTTCAATAGCATTATTATGTTTTCACATTTCACATATCATGTATTATAAAATTGAACAACTGAGGCAAAGACTGACTGTTTTTGAAAATTTCGAAACAAATGAAAAGCCCAATTTGCTTGTTCTGATGCTACGAAACTAGACATTTTCAAAACTAGAAAGCATCAATAGAGAACTCAATTCAGATTTTTCGCCGATATGTGACAATGGATGATGATCCTTCACTACAGAATCAAAACGATCATCATCTAAGTGGACTGCAGCTAGTGAACCACTCCAGAAGCGTCCAAAGACACAACAGTCAGCTTGGAAGGTTATGGCTTCAGTATATTTGGATGCACATGGTTTAATCGTCATCGACTCTCTTAGGAAGAGAAGGACAAACAATAGTGCATTCTACATAGCATTGTTAGATATTGATAATTTGAAGGGGAAAAAGCTCATTTTTTAACTCCCAAATTTATGCAAGGTACACATACCTAGTTGTTGTAGCTATCTATAACAACTTTTATCTCCGATTTTCAATCCTTTTTATAATTAAAAAATATCTACATCTTTATTACCCAAGCAAATGGATATACATCATAAAGACTGCCTTATTTTAAAAATTCAATATCATTCTTACTTGAAACGAAACAATCACTTATTGTTAGAGTATTATCACAATAATACTTAATCTCTGTATATTTAAGTCAGGCTGGAGAAACAAAAAAATCCAACGTACCACTCCATTCACCACTTCTACTTTTTCCTACCTACACAATACCGCAAAAAGTCCACTCTAAACTTCGTAATCAATGCATGTCCACTTTTCTGCGAAGGCTAAATTAAATTAAGCTTTTGATCAACTAATCTAAACCCTGTATGCAAGACATTCAAGAAAAACGCCCACAAGGATTATAATGGAAATCCCAGCTCCTTTTCTACCCTCCTTTTTACCGCAAGCTTTTGCCGAAAAGAGTTGGGTAAAAAGGTGCAGAAGAAAATATATTTAACCTGATGAATTTTTCTCCTCCGACCCTTCACTTAAGTGTGTCAGAGTACTTCGAGCCATAACCGGATTTTTATCTTTTAGTAACCAAAACATTGAATTACCCAACTTGGTTTAATGTTTGACTAAAATATACATATATACAAAAAATGCTTATCAGTTGCAAATTATTCGTTTCACAATGATCTTAAAAGAGTGAAAAATTTGGTTTTTAAAAACATTTCCTCTCACAAAAAAAGTTTCACAAGCTAGTCAAACGTCTGCCAATAAATAATACCGTCTCATTCCAAATGAAATAGGTAGAAAAAGTCAACATTCCACCCACTACTTTATTAAAGACAACCTCTCGGCGAATCTGCCAAGCGGAAAAATACCTGATGTTTTGTTAACCTCTCTTCTCTTTCTCTTCTATTGTCCTTTTATCCACTTTCAGGTAATTCGATGTGGCGACCTCGACAGCTACCCATTGCTCCAACAATTGGTTCTATCAGACAATCTGATATCGGACATCGAGGACGATGCGCTTGGTCGACTGGAGCTATTGTCAACTCTCTTCCTGGACCGCAATCGTTTATCACGGGTACCGATAAGTCTTCCGTCGAATCTGGTCTATCTATATCTGCAAAACAATGAAATTTATGAATTACAACCAAGTGTATTTAGGAATCTAAAAAATCTAAGAACTCTCAATTTAGCCGGAAATAGGATTGCTTACCTACCGGAGCTGCCACTATTAGGTCTAGTCGTGCTGAACGTAAAACGTAATGACCTGAAGGGGCTGAGTCAATCGGTGGTGAAAACATCGCCAAACCTGAGAGACTTTCTGCTGGAAAACAATCCGGTTAGATGTGCTGACTTGCTGGGCATCGCTGAGTGGGCTAAACCGTGTCGCGACGAGATGCTATTTGAAGATAGGAACTTCCATGACAGTGATGACAGTGGGAATGAGTTTGATATTTTCGGAAGATTTACTACTGGGCTCAAGCGGGACAGTAACTGTAAAAGGAAGAAAGAAAAAAAGCCGTCGAAAATGGTGAACAAAATAGCTTTATTTAAATCAAAGTGCCGAAATGAAAATTTAATTAACCTGAACGCTCCAAATCGCCTTAAAAGCGATCAAACTACCGTGAAGCCTCCATTACAAGGCGATAAAATCGGCCCACCGATAACGACCGAAACATTCTCCGCTGTAGGAACGGACATGATGAATGATAAGCCGGGTAGCACCACCGAGAAGAGTTTATTGAAGAATTTAATGATCTCAGAGGCTGAGCCTTCTATAGCGCATCCAACCAGTAACACGCCGCACCAGTTTGAAGACAAAGCAGTCAAGAAGGATTCCAAAGCTGTTATTATCAGTGTGGAAAAGAAGGCCAACATAAATAAAAATTTGAATACGACCGATTTGAACAATTTTACAACAGTACCCCAACAACCATCGCAAACGTTGACGAAATTAATGCAACTGAGTCTTAATAATAACACGCCAGAAGATGTTAAATCAAATAAAGTGAAAGCTATAAAAAAAGATGACAGCATCACACCAACGAAAAAGTCACCCACGAAAATTGAATTGAAAATCAAGCAAGCGAGTCGTAATCCAGCAAACGATGAAAAATCAGCGGCTAGTTCAACTGTGAACAAAGTCGTCAATTTAACAGCAATAACACCGATTGTTAATGTAACTGGAAGCGAACGTGACGAAGCAAATGATAGCAGCGCAACAATTCCGCACCAAAAGAATAATGCCAACAAAAATAGCTTAATTCAAGCTGATTTGATGGAATCAGTGGAAACGAGTCCGCACCCAACTGGCAGGGCAAGTACGGATGACAAATTGGCAGAAATAACATTGACAGCAGCAATGGGACCCACGTTGCCAGCAATACTGGTAGCGGAACCCTCGCTCAGACCGACCGAAGAAAAATATGATACTGTGACCAACTGGCCGACTGGGGTACCACTGTTGACAGTAGCAATGGACATAAAGACAACAAACGTGTTCTCTGTCAGCAGTAGCGCCAGCCCTCATCAGGATGACACAGAACAAACAAATGCTGGTACCAAAGACAGTTTGGAACAAAATGCTACTCACACCGTGGTGCATCCAAAGTCCCCAGCACATGAGATTAAAACCACCATCAGTAAACCCAATATCAAACAGAAGCTGTTCCCAGTACGTTACAATGCAACAAAGTCCCGCAAGAATGTAAATCACATGAAGATGAAATTAAAATTTAACCGTGATCAACTACACGATGATGAATTTCGCGATAATTTTGACACCGAACCCGCAGACCTTTTGCGGGATAACTTCGGTTTTGGCCATGAGCATGGAAATAACGCACATCGGCGAAGCAAATTTTCTATCTACGACAGTATCTATTTGGCATCGTTGAAAAACGCGAATTTCAAACCGTTCCATCATTCCATGCACGTACCCAATGCTAGTTATTCTGCATCCAGAACCGCTTTCGGTACCGGCAGCAGTAGTAACGAAGGAATTCCTGCCACGTCCGTGGAAACGTCGTCAAAAATTCTACCACAAGAATGGAATGATGTACGCCCAGTGTCAAATGGTGGCTCTCATTACGGTCTATTCATTGTGGTTGGGGCCACACTCGGTATGCTAATTTCGTTCGGTTTGTTCCATCTCTATTATTGCCGTGTCCGGCGAGGTCAACATCTGCACGGACATCACCACCATTACCGACAGCATCCGCCCCACCAAAGCAGCAGTAGTTCTGCTCATCATCGCTATTCATACTCATTCGAACAGGACGATAGTGATGAACGTCTCACGTACACTATTTCAACCTCGGTACTAGACGGACCGAACGAATCAGACAGCTCTCCAATCCATCATCAACAACGGAACCGACGTTCACAGCAGGATGTCCTCCATATGGATATACTAAATCCACGGAAATCAAAGCCGCTGTCCCGAAACCCAAGCAGCAGTAGTAGCGCTAGTAGTTGTTTCGATGTCGACAGCAGTACTTCGGCCAATAGTGATTTGGGAGTCCTCCGACCTAGACCAGCTTACCCTGGCGGTTATGGTATCAGTAATCAAGTGCCCCAACCACACAGCAACGCTGGGCAGCAACACCACAATCGTAATACTTCCAATAATCATAATTCGCAAAAACCGAGCATGCACCAGGATAATGCCATCGATAGATGGTGACGACGATGACAAAGACGACAGCTTCATTACTGTACATTTAACGATGCGTACAGTGTGTTCGAGTAAGACCATATTTTCCATTCAATGGACTCTTTTTTTGAGCAGGAAAGGGAGAAAATACAAAATTCACAGCTCATAGTACATTTTAGTGGCGTACATAAATGTCCCAACTGTCGAAAATGCAGACCCAATGATTCCAACTACAAAGGACATTCCAGAAATTTCTGCTCACTCTGAATTTTAATCTGTTTTTGAATGGTCATTCATTGTATCGTTGGTGGCGACCACAAATGTAGAATGGTGTTCGGGAAATGCATTTACGAATATGGTCAAACAGAATTCGAAAACTCTGGTAGCATGTGAAATCAACAATAAATCAATTGTTCTTGTAAACGGATATGTGATCAAGCTGTATATCAACACAACCGGACATAAATTTTATCGTTTAACTCTACCTTACGTTTACCTACATACATTCGAATTCTTTACAATTCAAATAATAACAGTTTAACAAACAGGGGTCAGATTTTGAACATCTACTGCACAACCTATTTTAATCAGTTTACAATTACATTACACTTACTGTTTAGAAATTGTTCCACGCATCGATTTGAGTAGATATAACTATATGTATAAGATAATCGGAGGTTCAAGTTTCAATTAATAACGAGCAATGTCTAGTATTCCTTGTTTTCTAAGCCACTATCATGGTTTCCTCTAACAGAGACGAAAGTTTCGCAACCATAAGTTCACGGATTTCATTCGAATTTCACTCTTAAAAAAGTGTGTTCACGATTAAGAATCGAACCGACCCACCGACCCCACGTGGACATAAATCAGTAGCTGCCAAACCGTTCTTTTAGTGCATATAGTTGCTTTTAAGAAATTTTTTACAAATATATACCGCGTAATTTGATTCTATCCCTAATTGTTCATGGCCTACTTTGACAAAAAATATAATCATAACTTTTTTTTCTGAAGAGATAGAAATTTTTTTTCTTCGCAAACTTTTAGAACTATTAAAAATAATTTACTTTGTCAAATATACCAAAAATGTAGCTCGCACCGTTTCGGATATACAAAGCGTTTTTGTGGCAACCCCCTTAAAATCAACTTTTTTATTCATAACTTGTTTCAAGTTATTTTTTTTGCATACTTTGTTTGGAATAATTGAAGAAAATAAAAAAATCCATATTTTTGTTGAAGGTAGTGCATAGGTTTGTTGTTTCCTGGCAAATTTCTACAACATTTGACCTTTTTTTACCTATGATAAAACCTTACACCGAAGCGAAATATGCAACTTTATGCAGCTGATTTTTACAAAATTTATAGGAAAAGATATACCCAATACTATAAAAAAATTCTAAGTGGAATTCGATGGAACTTTTTTTAGGCCATTCCAAAGTTAGTTTTAGTTATTGAATTATGACAACCCCCTTAAAACTAGTTTTCTAATCATAACTTGTTTCAAGTTATTTTTTTACTTATTTTGTTTGGAATAATTGTAGAAAATATAAAATCCCTTAATTTTGTAGAAGGTAATGCATAGGTTTATTCTTTTGTGAAAAAGTTATACATCATTTTACCTATTTTTACCTAGGAAACCTTGTACCGAAGCGAGATATGCAACTTAATGCAGCAAACTTTTACAGTACTTTTAGGAAATTATATTCCTAATCCAATTCATTTTATAATAAGAATATCCTGAATTTTTTTCGTGTGACTCATTTTCACTATGGCCATGCTGAAACCAAAAACGGAGGGCGTGACGCGTCTGCTATTTCTGTAACTCACTTTTGCAGTGAGCGTAGAGATAGGCAATTCGTTCCTGAGCTATTCTAGTGAATCGAATCTTTAAAAAGAGCTGATAGCTCACAGCTCTTTTTAAAAGAACCACAGCTCACCACTTCACCGCACTGGTAAGCAGGGATGATTTAGATTAATCTGTGTTCCACAGATTTTCAACCTTTTACACAGATTTAAAAAGTGGCACAGATTTTCACAGATTTCTGAAAATGGTCACAGATTTACACAGATTCTGAAATCGATCACAGATTTTTGAAATTGATCACAGTTTAGCACCAAAAATTACAGAGCGTTACGAAATAGTGAGACCTTTTTTTTGCTTACCAAAATGATTCGGATTAGTTATGATGGAAACGGGGAAACGTGCACAGATTTTGCACAGACAGGTTTTTGGCTTGATCACAGATTTTTTAAAAAATGACCTCGCATCCCTGCTGGTAAGGTGGAAACAAGCTACAAGCTGAACGGATTTTCGGCTCTTGAAGAGCGAGTTATAAATGAAAAGAAATGTGTGCATGAGCTTTTGTTCGTTTTTCCAAATGTGTATTTATCCTTCTTCAACAGATTGAATGAGCCGTTGCCAATAAGAAATCTTACCTCTCACTCAGTAGGCTAAGGTACATTCAGGGATGCCACTTTTGCAGATATTCTCAAATATGACATAATAATAATTCGCAAACAAGTTAGTTCGCACAGCATAGTTCTTTGTGCATCAATGATTTCGATCATGCATATGAAAAAAAAAAAACGGCGCTCAAAACAAACCTTCAGTTCAATTTAAATGAGCTGATGAGCTGATTCATTGAATCGAAACCCTTTAGTGAGCTGATCGGTTCGGAGCTGCTCACCGGTATGAGCTGCTTCGCACATCTCTAAGTGAGCGTCACCGATCAATATATCATCTTAAAAAAACGTGTTACTTCGCGACAACTCAATTTATTTACACGTTTAAAAATGAAATCTCTTCGTAAATATGTATTGAACTTTTGATAATTTTTCGGATTTTCAATATTTAAAAGCCACTTTGAAAAGGACTAAAAGAATCCACTTAGATTTTTTATAATATTGTTAGTTGTCAAAAAGTAAACAAAATAAAAATCCCAACAATTTGTTTAAGTTGCGCGTGCAAGCATAAGCATGTTTATGCGTGTTTACGCGCACTTTGTAGTAGATACTTAGGTAATAGAGGTAGATTGTACGTAGATAAATCCAAAAAAATTGTGTTTAAAATAAAGTGAATATATCTCAAAACAAAAATTTTTTACACTATTTATATATTCAGCAAAAATGCTTCAAATATTTTTTTCTTCAAAATGAATTATTCAAAATTATTTTTATTCAAAATTGGTGCTACCCCCTTAACAAAAGTTGAGGTACCACTTTCAAAAGAAGCGTAATATAATCTTGTAAAACTTCTTCGAAGACACGTTAGTTCTTAAAAATCAGTGAAAGTCAGTACAGACTTTTGACCGTCTTTTTCCTGTTTTGGAGCACTGTGCGACCGGCACTCTGTTCAGCTCGATAATGCCGCACAGGTAGTTGCTATGCACATCAACAAGTGGAAATTTCGCTGTTTCTTCGTATTTGAGAAAAATATCTAATCAATATTGTGTAAGTACTTTACTACCCATATGGAAAATCGGCATGTCGAGAAAAAGACGATTAAAATTTTATTTTAGAATTTTTTGATTTATTGTGCTACCTAATGCTAAATTATGGTATTATTACATGAAACATCGATAATACACCTTTGCTATTCCAATATTGCAACAAATGGAATTATTGAAATTTACACTGAATGGGACTGATATGCGGGTACTTCACATATGGGACAGACATGACCTCAACTTTTATTGCAATTTCTGAGAGTATATTGAGGATAGTTTGCATTCCTCAAGCTAACTCAATATTGGCGAAAATCGATATGGGACTGATATGCGAGTATGGGCAGTTTAGGGTATGGATGAATGAAATGAATAGTGTATAGATGAGAGTCCTGTGGGATGCTCGAAATGATTCAGATAATTTGTTTTGAAAGTGAACGATTTTTTTTTCAATTATAGACGTATTAACCGCAAGGTCATTCGAATCTTAGGACCAGAAAGCAGTGATTTGGGATAGAACCCAGGTGGGTTACGTGAAAAGCATCGCTTATCCCATCACTCTATATATCACCGTTCTCTTTGAACTACTTTTATTTGATTCGTAAGATATGATTCTATAGATTTTGCGAAACTGTACATTTTGACACTTCATTTGCGTAAGCAAGCCTTATAGAACAACTCCCGAAACAGCTTCCATTAAGTCTATTATTTGATTGTTCATGCTTGAAATACTTTCATAACATTATGTGATGTTGTTCTGGATATTTCCGAAAGATTTTCTCTAGTGGAACTATTTTTAGCTAATTTTTGTTGGAAAAAATTCTTGAATTCTAGAATTGAATATTGCGAGTACGATCAAATTGGTTTCGAAGCCAGTTATGAATTATTTGAAAGACATAAATGCTCTGCTTACTGAATAAAAGGTATGGTAACCTTCAAACAATGCATGAAAGAAGTGATATTTGATCCACATTCTTGTTCACTGAAATTACCCACATCACGATTATGAAAAAAAAAAACAATAAAAGCATTTCAATTTCATTATTGGAGCTGGGTATTCGAAATACGTGCATGTTAAGCCAGTAAAACGAATCTCGAGCAACCATCAACCGAGCCAACCCTTATAGGGTAAACAAATTAGTTACAGCCATTTATGGAACTGAATATGGTTCATCCTTATATTTAAAAGCACTTATATAATATCTTCCGAGCTCTCGTATCTAGCAAGCTTGATCAATTGAAATATTACATACAAATTTTAATTTCCAAATAACAATAATGCTTATCCAATATTCGATTAGGCTTTGGACCAAATATCCACAAATGACAACTTTACCCTATGCGGAAACAGCATACAATATAATGTTGGTAACATTGTTAGCAGTTTGCTCGGTGCACTACGATGGAAGGGGTATTGTTTTTTCTGTACACATACTGGACAATTGTATCACCATCGTCGTTGCCGCGGTCTAACAGCAGGGCGTCCATGTGCAGGTCAGAGTTTCAGCCTCGCAGCCACGTAGAGAACTCGAGAATGACCACATTGCTATTCCGATTTGCCTGAGGAAATTTCCACAATGTCCTTCACTTATTGTCCCACTCATGCGGTGAAGGAAAATTCAGTATTATCAGCCAACAAAGAGTGGCACTGGAAAATGCCAGCGATTTTACTTCTCAGGTAAAGTATCAGGCTTCTGACGACAGTTAAATGAGAAAAGTTATCCGATGTACATCGGATAAAGTTCGTTTTTGCGGTTTTCTGAACCGTTCATAAAATGCGTATAATTGTTATATTTACTCCCATTCAGCATACTAGCACGGCTTTTTTTTAAATGAGTTTTTTTACCATGAAATGGATTACACAACTAAAGGCACAAAATTATTTTTAATTTCACAACTCATGCCGTCATAGTTACAAATCAAATTCTGTTATATTCGTAGAAAATAAATTCAGATTTTTTTTTTTTATCGCAAAAGTCTTTAGCTCTTCCTTTTTAACTCAAGTATGAGGAAAACCATAATCCGTTGTTATGGAGTTTCGAATTATTTTTCGATGTAAGTTTCCGGTTGGAATCACTTGCTGTCGATGAAAATGATAATAATAATATATTATTGTGTTTTGTTTACATACAAGCACATACTCAAAAATCTGCTCACTGGTTAGAATTTATAGATTCCTTCAGATCTCATGCAAATTTGAAGCAGAAGTTAGTGAAACGATGATATCAAACTTTTCAGAAAATTACAATTCTTTAAAGGTGCTTGATTCTTACAGCAGAAACCGACTCTAAGAATTCCGATGAAAACTGAAATTATATCTACATTAAAAGCCTAGATAAAATCGAAGGTCGATTGAGTTTTGAGTTTTTAGATTCGTCTCAAATTTTGCATAAGTCATCTTCATGACTAAAGAAGCCAATTTGCATAATCTATTTGCAAAAATTCCTTGAGAATTTTCAAAAGACTGAATATCATAAATGGTTTGTTGGATTGATTCAGTGATTTCGGCTTGGTTCAAGTAACTATTGGGACTATATGAAGAAATTATACACTGTGAACAGAAATGTTGTGTTTTTATTTTGTTCAGAAAATAAAACCAAAAAGTCAATTTTCTCCAAAAAACATATTTTTTGATTATTTAATGTTTTAATATTTTCAGCTATCAACTGATAAAGTTTATATACAAAGGTTCAAGATCGAGAAAAAATTGGTACAAAAAGTAGTCTCTTAAGTATAATTTATGAAAATTGTTCTATTTCGAAAAATTGAGAAACAAGTAGAACAGAGAGAACACGATTTTTTTGGTTCAAAATTAACTTTATTCCTCAACGTAATCTCCATCAAGAGCAACACAATCATTCCAGTGCCGCTCTATCATTTCAATACCACTTTTGTAGAACGATTTATCTTTTGCCTTGTTTTGATTGACTCGTGACACGTTGCGTGAAACAATAATTTTTTCTTTGCCATATGCGGTCGTTTTTTGGCAATTTCAGCCTTCAAACGATCCAAACACTCTATATAATATTCACTGTTAATAGTATTTCTTTTCTCGAGATAGCCACGCACATCCTAAAATACCGAGGCCATAACCTTTCCAGTCGATTGTTGTGCTTTCTGGTGCTTCGGACGAGATTTACCAGTTGCTGTCCACTCAGATGACGATCGTTTTGATTCCGAAGTGAAGTGATGAATCCATGTTTCATCCATTGTCACATATCGACGTAAAAATTCCGGCTTGTTACGTTTAAACATGGCCAAACACTGCTCAGAGTCATCAATACGTTCTCGTTTTTGGTCAACAGTGAGCAAACCCACTTTGAACAGAGCTCTCTCATAGTCTAATGCTCATGCAACATAAAGCCAACACGTTCTTTTGATATCTTTACGATGTCAGCTAAACTCACTTTTTGATCATTCAAAACGATTTTGTGGATTTTTTTTTATATTTACGCATCTGCATCATCGGTGTCTCTAAGACCACGTTTGAAGTCAGCAACCATGAAATTTTGACAGCTGTCTTTTAAAAGTTAGTATTAAAAAGGTGACTGCAATAAAACTAGCGCCATCTATGTGCCCGGGACTTTCCAGCCCATGTGTTACTTGACATAACCTAATACCATATTGAATTACTATAGAAATGAATTACTACATGAATAGAAGTAAAAAACTAAAGAAACATTAACTCAAGAAGAAGAAACATTAAGAAACGTCTGAATGCTCTAGATTCCCAGTAATCAATAAATTAAATCTTACTGTACCGGTACCGGATACCGGCATTTTCAAAATTTTTTCCATTACCATTTCGATTACAAATTTTACGTTCTGTCATAAAATCGGGTCGAAAAATATGTAAACAAAAAGTTTAGAAACTTTTTCAAAAATATAGTCATATTTCAAAGACTATAACTTTTTGTTCCATCATTTCTCCATCTTAAGCTTTAGGGCAAGAAAATTCATCAGTTATCAGCTACAACATACAAAATAATAAAAAATTATAAATAACACCTTTTTCTGAGGATATTGATTTTCGGTTTTTATATTCAAAACAAAATAAAACACAACATTTGAGTGTATACTTTCTCCAAATAGTCCCAATAGATACCAAAAACATTGCCGAAACACCAAATCAATCTAACAAACCGTTAAGACTATTTGAAAATGTTCAAGGAATTTTGATCATTTTCAAATAGTCTTATTTGTTGAGGTTTTTTTTAATAAGAAGGGTTTGATGAGTGGATGTCGAAAACTATGGTTGATCCCGTTTCAAAATTCAATACGGCAACTTCCGGTTCATCGATATTTCTCCCAACCTCAACAAAACGGATGTTTTTGGAACGGGACTGATGAGTACATGTTGGAAAATAATTGTGGAAGTAATTTCAAAATAAAGGAAGGCGACTTCCGACTCATCGATATTTCTCAAAATCTGTAACAAAATTAGCATTTTCGGGACGGGTTTAATGAATAGTGATTGTTTGAAGATTAATAGATTGCCGTTCGTAACCTTTACAATATTAGAGTGGGTCTTACGAGTAAATGCCATAAAGGATGTCTATAAGCTTTCAAATCAACGTTGGCAACTTTCGGTTTATCGGTTTTTTTTTGGACACTCTTGCGATAGTAAATAAAATAAATACAAGACGAAAATAGATACAAAGCAGCAATTTTTTTCTGTTTATTCATAAGCAAAGTCCTGGCATTACATTCCTTTTGTGCCTTTCTGTTTCAACAGACTTCGTAGCCGATTCTTAGTGTACAGAATCATTGCATGGCTAGTACTATGGATCCTACTGACACTAAGAATCCTTCCAGGTCGGGGCTCGAACATACGACAACTGGCTTGTAAGACCAGCGTCCTATGCATTGAACCGCCAACCCAGGACATCTGTTTATTCATACATATTCTTATTCTTCGCATTGATACACAGGCAATCGGAAATGTCACTAATCACTACTCGTCAAATACCTATAATACTGTCCTTTTTTGTCATGAAGAATATCCAAGAAAAATTGGAACCAAATCAAACAAAAACTTACAAAAGCTTGAATCACTCAATATCTGGATAAAAAAAAACTGATTTATTTGGAACTTTGTTAACGAAATAACCATATTGAGTTTGCTACACTTTACTTTTTTCTTACATATTAAAATACCATTACCGAGTGTCAGTGAAATTTAGCTGGAATTTCAGTAAAACCTGTTAGCAGACGTTCCAGCAATTCACCGCTGTAAAAATTTTACTGAAAATTAGTAAATAACTATCTGATTATTTCAGAGAACCAATGCAAAAATTAATGACAGAATTTTACAAGAATTTTCGACATTGCGGTGTAATTAACAAACGATGGCTTGTTACTGCATTTACAGAGAACAATGTTTTACCAAGTTAGTTACTGCAAATCATTTTTCTGAAACAAAACACGAAAATTTGGCGTGTAGATTGCTACAAAATTATTCCGATTTGGTTTTGATGCAATCTTGAACTTTTCTTCGAATACCACTCATGTTTCTCTAACTTGAACGGATATTTTGCTCCACTATCTCCTCGTCTCTGTCACATCACAAGTCACCTTTCGACACTTCTTCAACTCGATACCACTGTACCACTTATACGATGTAATGAAAGCTTGCCAAATCAGTCAAAGAGTCTGAATGAAAGCTTGCCAAATCAGCCAAAAAGTCTTTATAGATTTTGGCTGGCATTGAATTGCCCTTATCGTTTTGTAATACCTTCAAATACAGGTGACCTTACACGATCTGATTTGGATTTGATAATGCGACCAACAAAGTCGCTATCGCAGATTAAGAATTACAGTTGAAGATCCTTAGGTTTTACACATAAATTGATTCTTGTATGATCATTTGTTAAGTTGATATAATTCCCAACAAACTTTCATCGCATGCTTATAACTCGAAAGCGAATAACGTACGTGTTAACTGCGAAACATAAAACACAAATTTCAGAAAATCATTGCTGACATCCGTCAGTGATGCCGTCAAACCGCAAATTGCATATACATTTGCCAACATTGGCTCATGAACCATTGAATTTGCAAAATGCTACCCAAGCCACTGTTGTGAATCTGACAGTGCAGAGCAATAACTCAAAGCTTGGAAAATCAGTTCCATTACCCGCGTACAGCAAATTTGTAATTGGATCGTAAAACAGTGGCCGTTTCTACATCCCTTTACGAGTGTGATTCAAATGAATTTGTCAAAAAATAACACAAGTAGCCACAACCCTCAGAACCGTTCTGAGTTACTGCGAATAGAACACCCGAAAAGCCATGCATACCGAAACATTAAATGCCAACCAATGGTTTGTCATTTATTTTGAGTGGGTACTTTTTACATCTCTCCGCGTCGAACTTTTCCCAGTGATGCTTTGCATTCTTTTCACTGCGCGTTCCGGTTGTAAAAATAAAAGCACCGAGACTGCCGTCCTAGCTCTTTGTTGCCGAATCACTTTCGGACGCTAACTGCATTCTCCCTCTCTGTTACCGACTCGCTAGAGTGGCACCATTCTACATGCAGATGGGTTCAGAAAGAAATGTAAAAAAAATGTACCATATAAATAATAGCGTATAACGAAAGAAACAATAAACATAAAACTAGAAAACTACCGATATCTGTGTTACGCATGAAAGTGAAAGAATAATTAGTTCTCTTTTAGGAAGTATTTACATGTTTTATATATTCATCGAGAATCATCAAACATCATAAGAAGAATAACACAGTTCATGGGTAAGAGTTTGACAGAAACTTTTCATTCCCTTCACCCACTTAAAAATGTTTCTGAGATAGGGAAAGATAGTAAAAACTAAAATTACGCAAACAGTTAGAATAGAAAGAGAGATACTAGATCTATTGCTGCTACAACAACAACTTTAATCAAGACTAGACACAAACAGATAGAAATGTACATAGAAACAAATATTTTTATCTACTCTAATGGAAACAATTCATTTAGGTCCATATAAATGATTCCATTTCGTGCTATAATATGAGTATTAACTACACTAATATTGAATTGTAAGTTTGATTTCTTCGATAAACACTCCTATTTTCAAATATGCTCAAATCCTTTTGTTATACGTACTGCAACTGTTAATTTTATGAATATGGTTAGTAACAATTGCATCCGTCATGTTTTGAATCAAAACATTTCAAATAAAATGTATTATTCTGTATTTAAGTCGCATATATTATTTTCGAAGAAAATTACTAGATGACAGCCCTGTCTTTACTTACTTTTTAGCTTAATATGTGAAGTTGCAATACATCATTTTCAGCTCGACGAACTGAGCAAATGTCGGCGTGCCTGTTTGTGTGTGTGTCTGCATGCGGGTTGCTAACATAGCCGTCGAGATCTCAGAGATGACTGAACCGATTTCAATCAAACTAGACGCAAATGAAATGTTTCCTCGTTGGTCTGAACGCTTTCGAATGCTTTTGAGATCGGATGTTTACTCTTCGAGTTATATGAAGTTTTATGTCATAATTTCCAGTTTTTTGACAATCCTTACCTTACCTAACAGCTATAGGCCTGGGGTGTCCTTTGCTGTATCAAGCATACGTCTCCACATAAATCGGTCCATGGCTGCTCGTCGCCAGCCACTCATGGCATGGATGCTTCTGAGATCACCCTCCACTTGATCGATCCACCTTGCTCGCTGCGCTCCTCTTCTTCTTGTACCTGTCGGATTAGATTCAAGAACCATTTTCACTGGGCTGTCGTCCGACATCCTTATGACATGTCCAGCCCATCGTAGACGTCCGATTTTTGCTGTCCGTACGATGGGAGGTTCTCCTAACAGCTGTTGCAATTCGTGATTCATACGCCGTCTCCACGTTCCGTCTGCCATCTGCACTCCGCCATAGATGGTCCTCAGTACCTTTCTTTCGAAAACACTGAGGGCGCGTTGGTCCTCTGCCAACATAGTCCAGGTCTCGTGGCCATAGAGAACAACCGGTCTAATGAGCGTTTTGTAGATAGTCAATTACGTGCGGTGGCACACTTTTCTCGATCGGAGGGTTTTTCTGAGTCCAAAGTACGCACGATTCCCTGCCAAAATACGTCTATGAATTTCTCTGCTGGTGTCATTATCGGCGGTCATCACACGGAACGACCTCTAGCTCTGCGCCTAATTCGTATTACTGTTTTTGAATTAGTTGATTTTAACAACAAAATTTCCAAAATAACTATAAAATTAGTTAAAATTGAGAATTTACTTTGCTGAAAAAAAACTCTTATTTTTAGAGAATGTGTTTAGTTGGCGAATATTCTGGACACAAATCAGCAATATTTAAATCCAGTACGAAATTCTCATTGACAACAAATTTTGTTATTAAAATCAGAAAATTTGTTTCTATTTATCTATCACCATCATTACTGTAGGACAGGACAAAGAAAACAAAAATGAAATTGGTTTTATCAACAAGTTTATTAGCTAAAAACTCATGACAAGTGTCAAAGCAAAACAATTCATTAAAAAGCTAAAAGGGACAGTCTTGTTGAAACTGCTTGAAAATTGTTTAGATGTTTTTCGCATGTGTTACGATATATCCATATATAAATTTCTAAACCGATATGTAAAAATGACGTAAATTGTTAGTGGAAAGTATATTTATTCAGAATTTGTGCGCATTTAAAGCGATTGTGCGTAATAATGTTTTTACGGGGAATAGTGAAGTGAGTTTCGAATGATGCACTCTAATTGTATAGATCAAATGATGTTTTTTGTATCTTCCAACCTTCTCGGCTACGCTGTCCGGTGTACTACTTGTATTCGGTTTTTGTTTTCCGAGTGCTCAAAGTTTCCAGTGAGATAGTCAATTTCGCGAAGTCGAATGAACAAAACAGCAATTGAGAAGAAAAAATTTCAAAAAGAAGTTTATGTTTCGCTTATGTCTTTTTCTCCAATACAACATCGTATTTATACCTGCCAATATAGAAAAGATAATCGTGACTGAAATTTTTTTCGGTAGTCGTGTGCCATCTAGTGGCTAGTAGTCATTACGGTGTTAACGTTTTTTCGGTGACAGAGCGCCATATAGCTGCAAATGGCAGAAACCAACTCAACCAGTTATGTTGGTTGAAAACAACGTTTTATTTCTCTAATTCAACTGAAAAATTAGTTGAATGGATATGAAGCGTGCCTTAGCTAAGAAATGACAGCACGTTTAATTGGTGAATTCAACTAAAAAAAATAGGCATTTCAACAAATATTTTATTATTATTAAGGGAATTAGAATTAAAAAATCTAAATTAGCAAAAGTAAGATTTTTTTAGTTGTCTCAAAAAATAACTAACTAAAATCAGAAAATCAACTAATTTTTTCGCCAAAATGCTGATTTAGGTCTTTCCGTGCAGTGAGCCCAAATACAGGAACTCGTCAACCACCTCGATATCGTCACCGTCAATCAATATTCGTGGTGGGAGGCGTAGTGTTTCTTCTCTAGAGCCTCTTCCTTTCATGTATTTGGTTTTCGACGCATTTATGGCCAGTCCGATACGCCTAGCTTCAGCTTTCAGTCCGATGTAGGTTTCCATAATCTTCTCAAGGTTACGTGTCACAATATCAATATCGTCAGCGAAGCCAAAAAGTTGTACGGACTTTCGGAAGATCGTGCCACTCGTGTCGATCCTCGCTCTTCGAATCATACCTTCCAGGGCAATATTAAACAAGATACAAGAAAGTCCATCACCTTGGCGTAGCCATCTCCGAGATTCGAAGGGACTCGAAAGCATCCCAGATACTCGGACGTAGCACATCACTCTATCCATCGTTGCTTTGACCAATCGCGTCAGTTTATCCGGGAAACCGTATTCGTGCATGATCTGCCATAGCTGTTCTCGATCGATTGTGTCGTATGCCGCTTTGAAGTCAATGAATAGGTGATGCGTGGGTACGTTGTATTCCCTCGGTCATTGCCCGCGGCTTTGTTGTTCCTCAGCTTGCCGATCTCCTCACTTATCTCCGAAAGATCAGGAGCTGGGAATCTGTCGTCGGCTGAGCGTGCACCCAGAATGATTCCTTTACCGTTCTCTGTATCTTGTGCTTCGCCATTCAGATGCTCGTCATAGTACTGCTTCCACCTACCGATCACCTCACGTTCGTTCATGAGAAGGTTACCACATTTCGGCCTGTGGCGTGTAGCCTCTACGTGAGAGGTTCACCTTCTCATAGAACTTCCGTGTGTCATTTGCGCGATACAGCTGTTCCATCGCTTCGCGATCTTGGTCTTCCTGGTGGCGCTTTTTCTTCCGGAAAACCGTGTTCTGTCTGATCCGCGCCTGTCTGTATCGTTCCTTGTTTGCTCTAGTGCGGTGTTGCAGCATCCTCGCCTTTGCTGCATTCTTCTCTTCGACCAACTGCTGTCAAGCTGCTCGCCGTCAAGCTGCTCTTCCGTTGGTAGCACTAGCTCCAGTTGTTGCGCGTATTCCTCTGCAGTACGAATGCTACGTAGCTGCTCGAGATTGAGTCCCGGCGTTCCTGTGCGACGAGTATTGTGCACCGTCGATAGTTTTGAGCGCATACGAACCGCGACAAGGTAGTGGTCAGAATCAATATTGGCACTGTGGTAATTGCGGATATTGATGACGTCGGAGAAGAATCGTCCGTCGATGAGAACGTGGTCGATTTGATTTCCCGTATGTTGACCAGGTGATCTCCAGGTGGCTTTGTGGATATCTTTGCGGGGGAAGAAGGTGCTTCTAACTACCATTTCTCGGGAGGCTGCAAAGTTTACGCATCGTTGACCGTTGTCGTTTGTTACCGCGTGCAGGCTCTCCAGCCCGATCACGGGCCTGTACATTGCCTCCCGGCCTACCTAAACATTCATGTCGCCGATGACGAGTTTTACATCCCGCCGTGGACAGCTGTCGTAGGTTTGCTCCAGCTGCGAGTAGAATGCTTCCTTCTCGTCATCGGGTCTCGTCTCATGTGGACAGTGCACGTAGATGTTGTAATTGAAGAAACGGCCCTTGATCTTCAATACGCACATTCTATCACTGATTGGCTGCCACCCAACCACGCGCTGGCGCATCTTGCCCAACACTACAAATCCAGTTCCTAGAACGTTGGTTGTGTCACAGTTCTGGTAGAAGGTAGCCGCTCGATGCCCACTTTTCCACACCTTCTGTCCCGTCCAACAAAGTTCCTGCCGGAGGGCCATCGTGTCAGCACTGTTTAGAGTCCCACACTGACACAAGGACGGTAATCAGCCGCTCCTAACATGGAGAACAGACGCTGTTTCGAGCCGCCCCAACATGGGGAACAGACGCTCGGGTAGGCTCGCTCTCTATAAAGAGAAGGCAAGCACCCCCCCCCCCCCCTTCCCTGTCAGCATACGACCAAGGTCCCACCGGGGTTGGTTACCCGATCTTTCGTATGGTTACTCGTACCCCAGCCAGTACCGCGGGGAGGTACGGATAGGAGTTACTGGACAAGAGGCTAAGAACCACATTGGGGCCTGAATTGCGCATTGTCCAGTCGTTTAACAACCAACGTTTTTTGACAATATCGGACACAATTTTAACGAAAGAAACTCTTTCATTTTTAACAAAAACATCGATATTTTTGTATAAGCTACCCTATTCCAGTCGTAGTAATTTTGAGTGTTGTATGATAAAGCGTTGCTTTGATTTAAACTGCTTATAGCAATAATTTCTGAAATACATTTCGCTTCTTACACCTATATACTGTGTTTAATCAGACTCGACCTCCAATTCAGATACAGAGTGTTGTAAGTGTAAGAGTAATACAGAGTAATGTGAGTGTAAAATGTCAATTTCACATAAATTAATCGGGTTTATCGGGATTTTGATTGTCGATGAGCAAATGTACTTATGCGAGTTTTACTGGTTTTCGATCCCGGAAGATATCCAAAAATTTTATGTTGAACGCACTACGATTTCTAAAAGATGGCTACACCGATTTTCAAAAATTTCGAATCAAATAAAATCGCTTACAAACTCTTAGCTAATTTCAACTGGTTACACCGGATTTCGAATTTCGGTTTCTATCTTCCGAATCTGGAATTACAGGATTATGAGTTTTTCAAATTCAAACCGTCATAGAAGATTGATTCGAACGCTATTTGCATTCATCATCAGTGTCTTATAAGTCTGTTACAACTTATAAGACACTGATGATGAATGCAAATAGCGTTCGAAATACCGGTATCTGTGTGTTCACTGTTACGTTAATAGCATAACAAAATAGTTTTTTTTTTTCATAGTGGAATCCAAAAGGATCTTATCATTCATTTTTAAGACGGTTTAGTTTCATTCCACTAACCGCTCCAAAACCAAACTTCGTAAATAGTGTCCAAAACTCCAAATCGGAACTCACTTCGACATCTCTTGGCATGCTTAATCAATTGTCACACGTTTAGATGTATAAGATTTTTTTAAGGTTTCAAACAATTTTCTTTTTCGATCCGATTTGCAGCTCCGAAATTAAAGGGTAATGAGTTATTGAAACCTCAAACTGTCACAAACGACGGCAATTAAATTATTTTTTAAGGAAAAAACACTGAAGAATATTCATGCAAAAGCACATGTGGATTGATAAAGAAAAATATTGTCATCCAGGGACGGAGGAACTAATTTCACCAAGGTGTAGAGTGAAAAAGTGTGGTAGGTAAGAAGAGAGGTAAAAATCCGTTGCCTGTCTGTCAAATCATGAATCATGTCTCTAACTATCGTTGTATTGCGTCATAAAGTGCACCTTCTAAATTATCTGAACTGATTGTCATGGATTTCATGCACCGTTGTAGCTCACAGTACATATGTACCGACCAACATGGATTCGTTCCCAAGCGTTCAACAAACACAAATCTCGTTTGTTACACATCGCACATCATTTCTGAGATGGAGAAGGGTCATCAAACTGACTCTATCTATACCGATTTATCAACTGCTTTCGACAAGATCAATCATAATATCGCTCTAGCGAAACTCAACCGCCTTGGATTCCATGGTAGATTTTTAGACTGGATAAATTCCTATATCGTCAACCGCAAAATGTCGGTAAAAATTGGTAACACTGTTTCTAATTCGTTTTTCATTACCTCTGGTGTGCCACAAGGTAGTCTTGGACCTCTTCTGTTCCTGCTTTACATCAATCGATCAACGACGTTAATCTTTCCCTGAAGTGCTTGAAGCTCTCGTATGTAGACGACTTCAAACTGTTTTTAAAAATTGATAGGCAAAGCGATGCTAAATTTCTTCAACAACAACTTGATATTTTCGGAAATTGGTGTCAGGTACTTAATGCTTCAAAGTGTTCTATCATAACGTTCAGTCGTCATTCTTGGGACCGAGCTAAATAGAGTAAGCTGCATTAAAGATCTTGGAGTCCTACTTGATAGCAAATTAACTTTTTGCGATCATATATCATACATCGTTTCTAAGGCATCCAAACAACTCGGATTCATCTTCCGAATGACAAAATCATTCAGTAACATACACTGCTTGAAAGCATTATATATTGCCCTGGTCACACAACTGCAGACACAGAGCGTCTCGAGTGTTCTGCAGTTGTGTGGTCACCTTATTACCAACCTTCCCAGATACGAAATTAGATGTAATCTAGTTGGACTTCAGTTGTTTAGTGATCGACGCAATGTTTCGAAAGCAATGTTTGTTTCCGATTTGATTCTGGGAAACATCGACTGCTCCAGCCTTCTCGCACAACTCCATATAAATATCAGACGTAGAACTCTCCGGAATAACCCTTTTGTTGTTCCCCAGTTTGCTAGAACGAATTATTCGAAGAACGAACCTGTATCGAGCATGGTTCGTATAAGGAGTGTATCTAAAAGTAGTTAGCAACATTGATTATTGAATAAAAAAGCGAAAAAAAACATATTTTGATATCAGTTTTCGATATATTGTAGAAAAATTACATTCTTACGCATTTCACTGATTATATTGAAGAAAATCCTAGTTTCTGTGAAACGCTCGCACTTTGGACTTGACATTCTTCAATAAAGTTTGCACAGTTACTTTTGTGACTTTCCTGGTGGTAGTTCTCTAGCTTGTTTGAACTCCTACATGTTTTGGGACACTGTACCTTCCTTCCGAAAGTGCCGCTTGACAATTGCCCAATACCTTTCAATTGGCCGAAGATCCGGGCAGTTCGGTATGTTGATGTCCTTTTCCACGAAGCCAAATCCGGTCAGAAGAGAGGAAGAGCCTTATGCTTTCTGTACAGTGGCAGCATTCTCTTCTTCAAACATTCTTCCTCGTACACCTTGGCGTTAATTGAGCCCTTCGTGAAGAAAATCGACGACCGCAAACCACAGGTACAAATTGCTTGCCAGACCAACAACTTTTCCATCGCCACCGTGGTGTCAGCGTCGTCCAGGTCCTGGTATACCGATTTCGTATAATATTGCGGTCCGGGCAGCGCTCGAGAGTCTTCCTTGGCGTAGGTTTCGTCGTCGATCAGAATGCATCCGTCTTTATTATGTAGAATCCGGTTATACAGTTTTCGCGCTCTTGTTTTGGCCTGAACTTGCTGTACCAGGGACTTTTTCGGCGCCTTCTGTTTCTTGTACGTTTTCAGGGAGTTCCGAACTTTGATCCGCTGAATCATCCCGATGCTGGTGTTGAACTGCTTGGCCAAATCCCGCGTCGACGCCGATGAGTTTTTCCTGATGTACTCAACCGCTTTTAAGTCCCGGCCGAGCTGGCTGAGACCCGTTTTCCTACCGGATCGGGGAAAATCTTTCATGGAAAGAGTCTTACCGAACTTCTCGATAATATTTTTGACACTGGTGTGGTGCACTTTCACCCGTTTTGCAATTTCGTTGTACGTGACACCACTTTCTGAGCACCAAGTGTGCAGAATTTTCTTTCGCGTTTCCGGATCAATTCGACTTATCATTGAAACGATAAACCGTACCGAAACCAATCGATTGCGCAGCTGTTATCGAGATGTAAACAAACATGTCACCGCAAAACACGCTGCAAAAAATTAAGTCATTTCAGAGTAATTTGAATGTTGCTAACTACTTATCGATACACTCCTTACAGGGTCCGCCATGTAACTTTTTTTTAACATGCAATAAAACACGAACCGTTTCCGATTTCAAAATTTATTTTTTCATATTAAAGTTCCGGGTAATTGTGGAATATAATTTCATTCAAATGGCTGCCTCGGCTGGCCTTGCAGTACGCCTTACGGTCGGTCCAGTTTTTTAGTACATTTTCGATTGTATACAGCTTTATTTCAGCTATGGCTGCACGACAGTTGTCCTTCAAGGCTTGAATTGTCTCTGGTTTGTCCACATAACACTTATCTTTGACAGCCCCTCAAAAATAATAGTCTAACGGCGTCAAATCACTGCTCCGAGGCGGCCAAACGACATCCGAATTTCGACTGATAATTCGATCTTCGAAGACTGTGCGCAGAAGATCGTTCGTAGCGTTGGCTGTGTGGCACGGAGCGCCGTCTTGTTGGAACCAAATGGTGTCCAAGTCTTCCTCTTCAAGTAACGGGAAGAACCAATCGCTAATCATGGTGCGGTAGTGCTCGCCATTGACCGTGGCGGCGGCTCCTGCCTCATTTTCAAAGAAAAATGGCCCAATGATGCCGCCAGACCAAAATCCGCACCAAACCGTCACTCTCTGAGAATGCATCGGCTTCTCCATGATAACGTGCGGGTTTTCCGTCCCCCAGATGCGACAAGTTTGCTTATTAACATACCCGCCGAGATGAAAATGTGCCTCATCCGAGAAGATGGTTTTTTGGCAAAAATCGGCGTCTTCGTCAAGCTGATTTTCAAAGTAAAACTGTACTATTTTCACGCGTTCCTCAAGCGTATACACAACCATTTTCGTTCAGCGGAAGGATAAAACTAAGTTTCTGTCAAATTAAAAGTGACATTAAGGTTACCAATGTCGAAATAACCGCTAGTTCAAACAAAAAAAGTTAGTTGGCGGACCTGTATTTAATCGTTGTTATAATATTTTTGTTTTCAATCTATCTCGTACTACTCTCAGATGCTCATTTATAGTATTTATTAAGAACTTCACCTAAGAATGACATTACTTATAATTCGTATGTTTGTATTTAAGTTTGTGAGTTCTAAGTATATTATGTTAGTTTGTAAGTGTACCTTGTATTTTATTATAATTAATTAATGTATCATTTAGATGTGATTATTTGTTGGTATAAAAGATGAGGAGGTTTTATGCCTACTGGAGAGAGATTCTTAATAAGTATCAAATGCAGTGGGCTTTTCCCTACCCCAAATAAATAAATAAATAAATGAATAATAAGTCATGAATAAAATGATTGGTATCATGCACAATAACACATATTTTATGAAAATTTTCATGATATCGATCATTTTGCTTATGAAATTCCATGAGAAGGCATGTTTCATGATTTCATGATTAAAAATCATGGTACCGGTAATAGATTTTTATCCGTATAGTTGAAGTGAAGCGATAAAAAACCGCATTTCCAGGTGAGGCATTGCACGTCCAGGTATTTTCCAGATATGGAGTTCAGTATGCCCCCAATTAGTCTTCCACCGGTATAATCTCACTGCTAGGTGGATTAGGCACGTTTTTTTCAAGAAGCTGCTCATAATCGATCGTACATTTATTCGTCAATTAGGATACATTCATCGTATTTCGCCAGATCCTATCATATTCCATTGTTCAACTTGATTCTGTTCCAGTATCCGGTTTACTAGCCAGAAAAGAACAAAAATTTTCTTCCAAACTAGCATGGATATATAATTATCACATAGCTCTGGGCTTTTCGTAATCGTTCTCAACATCCTCAAATGCATTAAATGTTCGAATAACCTAGTGCGCATTCTAAAGGTTTTTTATGTAATTTATTGTAAAACTCTACATGCAAATTTTCGTAAAGATTAGAAAATGTTTTGTTCAAAGCACAGAAAACGTATGTACAGGATATTTAATTATTCAGTGTGGCGAATAATTGCAGATGTCACCGCGATCGACACTATTTTTTGTGCCGCTTTCACGCTTCACTTCACGCTCTATCCGTCCCAGTGCTCAAATCGTTGTAGTTGGAACATTTCTTTAATAGGCAAAAGAACTATGTTATCTTTCCGGAACGTAGCTAAACCTTTTTGAAGGTCAAAGCAAAGAGTCAGGTAGATGGTAGTAGTGAGCTCCTTGTTTTAAACGTATAGCCAGGCCCGTACCCAGGATATCGTTTCGGGAGGGGCCCAAAGATAAAAAAAACAATGTTACTGAAGATTGCTGATGGACCTAATTCTCGGTGTTCCTTTTACGGGTGTTATAACAGACACTTTAAACTTTTTCACTGGAACTGTTACTGTATTACATTTATTTACGTTTACTGTCTTGTTATTTTTGTAACACATGTCTGAAATCTTCTAAATAATTTGATTTCGGGAGGGGCCAGGGCCCCTCGGGCCCCCCTCTGGGTACGTGACTGCGTATAGCAAATTTAAAATTTACACAGGTTTTCAAAAAATTTTGTTCGAGCCTGTATATCTGTTATCTGTGCTCAAAGCGAACGTCAGGAATTAAGTAGTATCAAAGATAAGGAATGAATACTTGCTACCAGTTCAACACGATACCATCCTACATTCTGTTTTATTATCACGCACAAAACTCCATGAGTTGTATAATTTTAGCCTCACAATAATGTTCAAATTTCACCTAAGTAACTTATAAAAATGCACAATTGCTTACTAACAAATTATTGTTAACAATTTTTAAAACAATCAAAGAAGTATATAATTTTGAAACAACACGATCTACAAATTCGAATTAAACATCATTTCACTATAGCATATAGCAAAGTTTCTAATGGAAAAAGTTGAAACCAAGCAATGATCTTGTAATGTCAGGTGTGCGTTTGCATGCAAAAAGAGAGAAATCGTCTCAGTTTTACTCGAAAAAACAATTATGGGAAATATGCTCTAAAATTAAATTTCCATGCTTTTGTTTTAATTCAACACAACACATGAAATTTTCCACATTTTCACATATTGAAGTGCACTGAATCCATTCATCCATACGCGAACGTTACAAACCGAAGCACTTTTCGTACTCACATCCCTGGGAAATTTACGATTATTACCATCATTTGAATTTTGCATCTCGAAAGTGATAGCAAAGAACTTCAAAACAAAACACGTTCTTTCCCAATCCGTGGTGATTCAACCGATAGAAAAGGTGGAGAAAGTTATTTATGGGAAAGATTCTCGCCTTTTTTCGGATCTTCGTAAAAGGGAAACAGGGAGAAATGAGATTGAACCCAGGAAAATGAGTTTCTCCCTCATCTCCTTTCGATGAGGTTCATCTACCAGCAAGATCGAATCGTCAAAGTGAGGACTGATTTGCTAGTTAGGTAGTATGGTTTTTGTTAGACTTTCATTTAAATTATTTGTGACTCTGGGGAAATGTTACACTAACTATGCCAGAGCAAACAACCGAGGCCCAATGATTCAGTCGATGGTACATAGTGCCAATAGAAAAAATTGGAAGCCCGGAAGGGCGGTGTCCACAACATTTTGTAACCATCAATCCAAGAAGGGTTGAACCGAATCGTTACACACAATTTATTTTCATGCTCTAGTAATCTCGCTACAATAATGGGATTTCAGGATACAGATGAGATAACGAAAGTTTAGATTCGACATTGTTCGCAACAATCAGAAACTAAAACACCGAGTTTTTTTAACTATGAAGCTAAGGACAGGCAAATTATTTTTCAAATTCAATTCAATTTATTCAAATTCAAAACCTTTGTTTGAAATTCATTTTCCATATCGCACTAGATTTTTATTTATATAGTTTTATTTATTCTGGAATGTTTCAATGTAAAAAATAATCAATTTTTTTGTCCTGCACATTGTGAGATATACAGCAACGACTATTTTTATTGGACAAATAGATGCCACATACCGAACATTGAAGTATTTCCATAACCCAATATGGAGACTTCCGGATGAGCTGTATGAGAGAAACGGGGAAAACCTTGAAGGGGCAAGTAGGGTCCAAATGCGTTGTTTTTACCGCTCCATTTTCTCAGAGATGGTTGAACCGATTTTAACCGATCTTTTAACCGATCTTAAACTTGTTTTAAAGCTTTGATCAAGTTCGAATATAAAATCGCTGTCACTTTCATTTCCGGCGATATAATGGTACAAGTGATGTAACCGACAAAACGCGTTGCTTTTTACCGCTCATTTTTTCGAGGTTGACAAAACCGATTTTTACCAGCTTAGGCTCGTTTAAAAACTTTTGGGCTGTTGATCAAGTTCGAACATCAAATGGTTGTCAAATCAAATCAAATGGCATCGAAACAAAAAAAAACTACGTATGAGCACTTACACTGAAATTATGGAACACTAACGCTGATATTCGCTGGTTAACTACAGAAAATTCAAGAAATTCAGCCAAAAAAGTTCATATTCCATTCAGTACTTCAATACTATGACAATGCCATAAAGGTGAAACAATTTCATATCTATATGTAGTAAAGAACTTTATTTTACCCCATCTTTTTCGTGTAATACGAACAGATTGTATAAAACCTATTTCCAACATCATGTAGCAAACGCAATTTGTCTGATAAATAAATAAAATCGAATCAACAATATGATTGTGTATGTTGACTAGAGCTGCAATCAATATTTAATGCTGGATGAGAAAATTGATGCAATAAATCTAACCCAAAAGAATTCAAACCACAAATCGTACGAACTCCTACATCTCGTTTATCTCCAATCAAGCATTAAAAAGAACCAATCAAATGTTGTAAAAACATCGTTCAATCTTCGAAATTGAAATTCATCTTGGACAACTTATTGTCGTACAATAGAATAGGCGGCACAAAGTTAGAGCATAAAGCCCAATAAATATAACAGCTAAACAAGCGAGCACTGACAAGATTCAAATCGCACACTTCCTTTGGATCGTTCATTTCCTTCCGTTTTGATTGCTGCACGCTGTCGATACTGGAAATAGGTTCGTATTTTCTACCCTCAGAACGTTATCCAATAGATTCTCCCTGGAATCAGGTCCGTTTTGATTGACGCGAAATGCTTCAATTGGTATGCATTGTGCCACCGCACCGTTTTCGATGTTCCGCACTCGATCCATTGGGTTGAAGAAATAGTATTGTGAGCAGGAAGCAATCCATCTTTTCGATATCTGCCATTATTTGTCTAGCTTCCATTCACATTGGTACAGCGCCACAGATCCATTGGTGCTTCCGGATTGAGAAAAAAATGAATCTAGCTCAACCAGCTTGACCAGAGAGAAGCTAAGAGAGAAGGAGTATCCGTGTAGCATTTTTATCATGATTTATTATTGGTGCATAAACAGTGTAATGTTATAAATAGTTATAAAAATTTGCTTCACTTGCTTTTCTCAAAGATAGCTGGATCACCATCGGTCGAGTTCCGGTTCCAGGGATATAAATCGTTAAGCATGGTTCCATTCAAATTTCGACTAATTAAGAACCAGATTGTTATCAAAATATCACCAATCCATTTGAAATAAGAACTAAATAATTTGATTCACAAGTGTTTGATATTACTAGATGATTTAAATAAAAGCATTTCCAAAAAAGTTACATCTGATTTGAATGAAACTTTGTACACATTTTCAGTTTGACAAACCGTTTATGTTTCACAAATGTTAAGACAAATTGACGTAACTTGTAACTTGTAACTTGTTGACTTATAATTCAAACACTTCAATGTCACAATTATAGTGCTGAAGAGTAACCAAACAAATTCAAGTTAAAACACGTCTTCAATTTAATTTTTAAAATAATTTCTTACTTTTATTAAATCCATCATTTTTTGTTACTTTGAATAGTGTGTTTCCAAAAAGATTTTAAAAAAACTATTAACATTTGACGTTTCTATACAAGAATGTGACATCTTATTCTCATAAAAAACGTGCTTAACCCACCTAGCAGTGAGATGATACCTTTTTTATTAATCCGCATTTTGTGTTTTTTGCATGAATATTCTTCGGTGTTTTTGTTCTCATGACATTATTTCAATGACCGTCGTTTCAAGCGGCAGTTTGAGATTTTAATCACTTATTACCCTGTAATGTCTAAACTGCAAATCAAATCGAATTTGAATCTAAGCTTGTGACAATCGATTGAACATTCCATGACATGTCGAAGTAAGTTCCACTTCAGAGTTTTTCGTCTTTATTTACGGTACTTCCAGAGCCGATATTCTGGAACCAGCATAACCCAAACCGATTCGTATGGCCATAAATTAATATGACTAATATATTGCAATATTTATGAGTCCAACTTTGACGTTTTTTGAGATTGTCATCTTCCATATCGGTTTGAATTTTAAAAATTAATCATCCTTTAATTCCAGAATCGGAAGTCAGAATTGGATCAAATTTATTAATTTTGTATTGGACCATAAGATTATTTTAATTTAAATTTTTGTTTTTGAAACTCGATTTGTCTTTTTTGAGAAAACAATAGATCTTTGAGAAAAGATTCAATAGCGGAATCGGCATTCGAAAATTGGTATAGCCGAAGTCAGTTAAATTCACCTGAGGAGCTGTATAGCATTTGATTTAAAATGTTTGAAAATCAGTGTAGACATCTTTGAGAAATCGTAGTGCGAATTTAATATTTGGGTACCTTCCGAATCGAAAACTGAATACCGCTATAACTGAAATAAGTTTATTTGGTTATCGACTATCCAAATCAACAAACCCGATAAACCTGATAAATTTATGTGAAATGGACATATTTATACTAATCACCCTATTTATGTGAAATAAACATTTTTATACTAATTCCCCTAAACCGGAAGTTGGATCTGACTACAAAACAAAATGTTTTATAGAATCTTAAGGCTTTTCATTTGAATCTTAGGTGGTTCTTAATTTTCATTTGAATCTTTGAACGGTTCAGCCATCTACGAGGAGAATGAGTTACACTATTTTAATTTCGTTTCACATATCCTCCTGTAGCTCCTCAACCAAAAGCCGGATCCATATGAAATTCAGGATCCTTGTTTAGGAGTATAAGACTTTTCATATGAATCTGAGTTTGTAGGAATCTACGAGAAAATTGAGTGAAATTGTTTGTCACGCACGCATTTTCTGATCTCGACGAACTGATTCGAATAGTATATGGGTGTTATGTTCTTCCAGCATTTATTGCTGTAAGTAGTTGAAATCAATATAATTATGGAATTGCTTTCATCTCGAAAATGCTGCCATCATCTGGTTTACATATGTCATAATCGAACGATTATGTTGCCAAAAACGAACCGTGCCCAAATCGGTCCGCGGCAAAATGTCATGAAAAAGAATGCTGTACACAGTCTTTTTGGTACTCAGAAACAATTGTATGTAACAGCATAAAAAATCCTGTTTCACGTTGCTCGCAAGTATTGCTTTGTCATACAGTCATACAGCTGGAATAGGGGGAAACACAAAAATATGTATCTCCGTTAAAAATGGACGAATTTTAACAATCTATGGCTTGTTGGATAGCTATTACCGTGCGGAATCTAAGTCTAAAAACATATTCTGTTTTCAAGGTCAATTGCGACAGAAAATTTTGCCATAAAACTTTGTATAACTCAAAAAGTAAACATCCAATCTCAAAACCATTCAATAGCGTTCAGGGTGACGGGGAGACCTTTCATTTGCGACTAGTTTGATCAAAATCGGTCTAGCTATCTCTGAGATCTCGACCTCTTTGTTGACAACACACATACAGACACACACACATACACACACGGACATTTGTTCAGTTCGTCGAGCTGAATCGATTGGTATATGACACTCGGCCCTAATTTGTCTAAAGTTTGAGCGAATTCTATACCTAATTTTTATATTTATAGAAAAAGGTAAAACTGAGAATTCGGGCATAAAGTTTTGTATTACTAAAAAATTCACATTGCATCTTATAAAAAAAAACGTACCGACTGACGGTTGTTCAATTCATTAAGCTGTATTGGGGACTTACTGGACGCATTTGCAAAATTTACCCTGTACAAGAATTCCATATAATATAGAAATACGGAATATTGTTTTCATTTGTTTTTTTTTTTTTTTTTTCATTTAAAAGATATTTTATTCAGGCCTATTTGCGTACAAGCTTTACGTGGCCGATTTAGCTGAGTTTTTAGATAAAATTTGTTTTTGTATTGGATCTCGTTGTCACCCTTTTTCTAGGGGGAGAGGAGCTTCCATTTTCCTCCTGCGAGGATTGAGGGGCAGTTTGTTCGTGTTTCGTCTCGTCATCTATTGCCGTGGTATTGTTGTTGATTTCGTTGCTAGTTGCTGTAGATGCGCCTTGTTGTACATTGTTTGCAGTTTCTGGTTGGTTGGATGGTAAGTTGTTAACTGCAGCTGGTGTACTTTGTTCTATAGGGGTTACGTTGGATGGTTTCGTTGAAGGGGATACTTCCCTGTTGTTGGTGACTGTCACAGGTGTACTGGGGTTGCTTGGGGTTGATGTGAAGGAAGCACCGTTGTCCTTTGGTATAGTTGTCTCCTTGTCCGGTTTATCGCATGGCTTACCGTAGTGAACAGCTTTTTGGCAATATTGACATGTGGCCATCTGATTGTCATAGGTAACAAGTGATTTGCACGGTATTCTTGTATCCTGGCCGAATGTCACATAAGAAGGTATAGGCCTCCTCAAGCGCATGCGTAACAAACGTACGCCATTTAGAATACCGGGGAAAAATTCTTCCACTTTTCTTTTTCGATAGAGAGAATCTCTCCGTATTGGGACATAGTTGCGCGAATATAAGAATCGTTGACGCTTGAGGGTAGATCATGCACACGCACTTCTATAGCACTATCTTCCATATATACTGGAATGTTGTACTTGATATTTTCATGCTCCACATAGTGCACATTATTATTGTCTTTAGCGAACTGAATTGCATCCAACTCTTTATAGAACTGGATATAAACAACATTATTGGTCTTATTGCATTGAACTAAATGCACACGTTTAATGTCAAGATGCATTTGCTCCTTAAGCAAACCTTCAAGTTCTCGTATCGAAGGTCGAATTTTGCACTGTCTGAAGTCAACAATAATTGTATTCTTTCGTACCGGCGGTAGCTTTTGTTCGTTTGGTTCACTCATTTTCGAGGTCTATTGTTCACTACACAATACTGTACTTGGTTTCTTCTGTCCCCAACGTCTGACTTGGATGAGATGTAAACCCGAACTGATGTTTTATTTGTTTTTATTCCCTAGTAAAACAGCTAAAGTTAGTTCAATTTATAACCAAAATGCTCTTATAACTATTTTGCTCGCGAAATTGTTCATTGTTATAGTTAAAAATCTTTTTCATGATGACAATTCTTCACCTAACTGATTCCAACTATGTTGTTCACTAAAAATATCTAGTTTGCGAAGTGCATATCATATCATATCAGTACATAAGTGAATAATATTTTACCATATCTCATGACTGTAAGAAGAGACATCGAAGTTTACTTTGGCATCACGGCCGACTCCAAGTAGCAGTATAAGCAAATTTGACAACAGAATAGACGGAAGTAAAATAGAAGAGATAGAAACGTCAGTGACAGGATATAGAAAAGTAAAAATTTGATGGAGAAAAAAGGTCACGTTGATAGCAAAGAAGGTACGCTATAAGCATAGAAATAAGGTAGTGGAGAATAGAAGAAAATTTGTGGATGAAATTGAAATTAAATAAATCTATCTTACCAGGTATTAAAAATGGATCATTATTGAACTTTAAACTTAACCTAAACCAATCGTATTTAGAAAGCTACTTGTGTTGAGGTTAACTGATCCATTTGGCGCGGAACGGATCGATCGGTAAGAATTCTGAAAGAATAAGGTACCGAGGTTCGGTGATAGGGAAGATATCTGCAGGAGGAAAATTAACAGGATCACAAAATCGTATGTATGGATTTAATAATCAAAACCTATTCTAAGAATAAAAAAAATGTAACTTTGATCTACTGGAAGCTGATACAAAGAGGTGTTTACTGGATATATGCCGAACAATGACTTTTTGAAGAAATTAAAGATACTTTTGATTTATCGATCTTGTCCCCTACACAACTTCGTAATTTTTTGCTCTCGTATGTGACGCATTGAAAGCTTACCAAATTCACACAGTATTGCGATTATTGATATTCGGATGCGTGGAAAAAGCATGTCAGTTTTATTCGTATTCACGTCATCCAGCTATGTCTCTGACATTATCCTCCCGTCTTTTCTTTCCAAAAGTTGAGCGAATTCTATACATTTGAATACAAAAAGAAACCTTGAGATGGAGAGTACTTGTCTAATGAAGGTGATGTTCTCAAGTTTTAGGGGAATGTTAATAAAAGCGCTCCATCCTTCCTTTTTCAAGAATTCAGATTTTTTTAAACATTCTCTCAGTCACAATATCTTTTCGTAAGATCTTTCTGCTATTTAAGTTTGATTGTCTTCTGCTATAACACAAATACCTATAAACTGGAAAAATCAGCATACAGTTTTTCGATGTGCCCCTTTGAAAAATGTGTTTCTTTCATTTATTTTTATTGCTTCTCAACATTAATGCAATAATACCCACAATTTCGAAGAAAACATGCCAACACTATCGAAGAAAGCAGACCCACGTTTTCGAAAAAAACACTTCGATAAATATGAAGATTTTGCATGAGGGGGCTTTTTATATACTTTCCCTTGTTCCAACGCCCAAAGATTTTACGGAGATTTTTTTAGGTAGTTGCGTTTCTTGGGCTCCCGGGTTGTTGGTTCAATGCGTAGGGCACTGTTTCTACTTAGTATCAGTAGGTTCCTGCAGCACGCTCCATGCAATGGTTCTATACGCTATGAATCGGCTGCGAAGTAAGCTGAAACAGAAGCCCGAATTCCACAAAAGGAATGTAACACTAAGGTTTTGCTTTGCGATTCAAAAATAAAAAATGAGATGTATGATCTCAACAAGTCTCATGAGTTATTTGAATATAGTACCGCATGGGTTGTTTTTAAGTTTTTAAGTTTACTTTAAAAGTTCTTAAAAAATAATTTCGACACCAAATTGAACTATCTTGCTCTGAGGTGCTAACTAAACTGAACAATATTTTATTTTCATGGTGTTACACAGGCCTGACCATTCTACTTAATCCCTACTCAGCAGTTTCCATGTCTCCAGTGATTCTCCTAGCGTTCCCACGACGGTCCAAAGTTGGTTCCATGCGTTTTCGGTTACTTGGATCGGGTTTCCAGACGCGACAGCGCTTCTTCAAACTGTTGGGTTTGCTACTCTATCCTGCACGCAGAAAAATGGAGCTTGTTTAAAAGAACAAAACAGTAAGTAGATTTTTAAATTTGATTTTTGTTAATATCAATCTAGAATAAGATTGTTTCAAACCAATTTCCCCCTTCAACATCAACAATGATCTCTGTTTGATGTGAATCAACATTTTGGTCTAACTCAACGAAAAACATTTCTGTTACAGCTGATTTTATTGTTGAAATAAACTACCAATTTTTTGCTTATCAACAAAAGTTGAGTTGATTTTATTGGCAAAATTTTTGTTGATTCAATTCTAATTTATCTTTATGTTAATAAAAAATTTGATTCCTTTCATCTATGATCTAATTTGTATAATGATACAACACCGTTTATTGTTTAAATTAACCGTGTTAGTTATATTTCTTACAAACCAGATATACTTTTTCAACTGTGAATAAACAAAATAGTTTGTACGTGTTTCAAAAAGTAAAATTTCATCTGCTCATTTTTTCCGTGGTACATTTCAACAATCCAAGCGTAAGTATTGATAATCAATAATATTAGAAACCTCATATTACATAACACGTTTTCTTTACAAAAAAAATTGTTACATTTCTATTTTAACTAACCTGCAATGGCATCGCGCCATGATTGTGGTTTGGAAATAATTGTAATTTTATTAATGTAAGTAATTAGAATTGCTAAAATAAAATAAATCGAGAAAAAATGTATCAAAAATAACCCGCTGAATTATTTCGAAAGAAATTATTTTACTCTTAACAATAACAAAAGAAAGGATTTTAAGAAACAAAAGGCGTAAGTAGAAAGAATAATCATTTTAGGTTTATATCTTATCATTTATTTCAACTGCCAAGTTTATAAATTCAAAGCACTATAAAGATTACCTTCATCTAAAGTTAGTTCATTGTAAACTGATTTTGCAAGTTAAATTTACTATGGAATTGTAAAGTCAAATATTTGTTATTTTTAACAAAATATTTATTGAAATAAACTAATTCACTGAGACAAATCAAACATCTAGTTTTGTAGTTTCAAGCAACAATGTTTGCTATATTAAACCAAATTTTCTTTTGTCACTATTTCAATAAAATAAATCGTGGCGAGAAACCAAAATTTAGTTACTTTTACAATATTTTTCTCTGTATGTGGCTAGTCGGTTGGTAATGTGCACATAACTAATTTCACTTTTTACGTTTCGCGTTCGGCTCATCAGTGCGTCAGCAGTTTGTGTCGAACTACTAACGCCACCTAACGGTTCATTCAGCGGTTTATGTTTAACCGTCAGGTGGCGTTAGCTGTTCGACATAAACTTCTGATGAACTGATGAACCAAAGCCAAAACGGAACCACTAAAGAGAAACTAGCCGTGTTAGTGGGAGCCAACAACAATCAGATCTTGCCGATCTTGTTCGAGGCGTGTAAATGTTTTATTTTTAATTGTGAGCCCAAACACTCGAATTCAAGATTCAAAAAACAAACAAAATAATATATCTTAACTTAGCCCTAAATTAGAATTCTACAGAAATTTTAAGATTGTGTGGGTTGAATGTCGGTCAAACTTCGAAGGATGTTAGTCTTACCACCAGTTAAGACATCTCAATTTTAAACTAGTTTTTCGAAGCACATTGGTTGATACTTGAACAAGCCAATTTCCTTGCCTTTCACATATGATGTTGAAATGTACCAATATGGTTTGGATGGAATTGTGGACTTACCCCCACTTTTCCTATAAGTGTCATTATAGACAACCCCATTCTTTTCTCTATCCAAACATTTTTCTCAATGATGACATATTTGGACTTGTTTGTAAGCTGCAAATTGGTCGATGATTAGGCTTAAAAGTATTGTTGCTGATATTTTTGTTTCCACTAATGTTAAGGGACCTAGAGTTAAAGAACATTCTTGTGTATTACCTTAATCAATCTAAAATTTTGCTTTGTCCTCTATTGATGCTAATAAATATCCAGGTTTCTTCATACTTCCTTTTCATGTTCCTTCTCAACCTAATCTATCCAGGCAAATGAAACAATGTAAACAAACAATCGTTTCTTCACCAAAGCATTTTCACAGTTCTATCTACTTGTCTTCGGTTACAGTAGAAATATATTTTAAGATTTTTTTTTCATTAAACGGGCTTTAGTTCGTCCATAAGATTTTTTTTTGCAAGAGTACATAAAAACCATACCTGCTATTTCGTCTTATGAAGATGTTCCGCGTTACTTTTTCTTTGCTCCGAATGCATATCATAAGTTTACGAAAGAGAACCAAGAGAAACCTTACAATCAGATACATATTTACTATCTGAATGGGTGCATGCAGGGTAGAATTAGTCCAAAATTTCAAAATCATGTAGCATTTCTAGGAAGATTTCGCTCCCGGCTCTGGCACAATTCAGAATTGAAGATGAATCAGTTTCAGTAAATAGTGCTTACACTTGCATACCCATTTTCCATTCGGAAGACTCAGCAAATGCAACGTGGTGAAGTTTTTAATTGCACTATAATGATTGTTTACTATATAATATACTGGAGCTTTCAACGGGAATATGTATAAAAAGGTAAAGACTGGGAGTATTTTACGATTAAAGTTTGTAAAGACTGTCCCAGAAAGTATGGACACAATCAAAAACCGCTGCCATTCCGCAATGGCTCAGAATCTGTCAATTTTTATGGCTGCGTCCTGTTGTTTATACTCTTCTCTAACCACTTGTGCAGTTGTTTATTCGTTTTCATTAGTTTGTTCCAAAATGCGTGGACTTTCAGCAGAACAACGTCGAAAAATTGTGTACAAATGGTGCACAGAACGCGGACTGTCACTGAGAAAGATATCAAAAATGGAAGGAGCAAGTGAAAAAGCTGTGCAAAATGCAATCAGGAAGTTCGGTGAGGATAACACCTTTGAGGATAAACCGAAAACGAAAGAAAGGTCTTGCTAACCCTCAGTTGGATAAACGTATACTGAAGGCGTTCGAGCAAAAGAAGGAGGTTTCAGTTCGGGATGTGACCAAAAAGTGGGCACTTCAAAGTCAAATGTTCTTCGTGCTAAAGAACGTTTGAATCTGCGAACCTATAAGAAGAAGAAACATCCAAAACGTAGTCCGAAACAAGAAGCATCGATCAGGCCGAGAGTTCGAAAGCTGTACAATACGATTCTTGCTGGAAATTTGAACTGCATAATCATGGACGACGAAACCTACGTGAAACTTGATTACAAATCCTTGCCGGAACCACAATATTATACGGTGCGAGAAGGGCAAGTGTTAAACCAGTCCGAGACATCGATTGAAGTCGAAAAATTTGGTAAGAAAGCTATGGTCTGGCAAGCAATTTGTAGCTGCGGTAAGATTTCGAAACCCTTCATCACCACTGCTTCAATGAACAGCCAAATATACATCAAGGAATGTTTACAAAAACGATTTCTACCAATGATTCGAAGCCACAAGGACCCTGTTGTGTTCTGGCCAGATCTTGCTTTTTGCCACTACTCGAAATCAACAGTAGAATGGTATACTAACAAAAATGTCACTTTCGTCCCAAAACACATCCACCAAATTGCCCACAACTTCGACCACTTGAGGAATTTTGGGCATTAACGAAGGCACATCTTAGGAAACATGTCTCGGCAGCCGAAACCATTCAACAGTTCCTTAAAGATTGGAAAAAAGTGTCAAAACTTGTCGACAAGAAGTCTGTACAGAATTTAATGAGGAACGTTCGCAAGAAGGTGCGCCAGCTAGTCTACAATGGCTAAGTAGCAAGTGTTGAGAATAATATTCTGTTGTTGTAGTCTAATATTACCAGTATATCGAATAAAATTTGAATATCTAACACTTGTGAATTATTTACAGCGAAATCAAAGTGCGTCCATACTTTCTGGGACAGTCTTTATACTTCGAGAACAATTCAAAGTTCGTTTTGGCAGCATTCTTGAATCTCTAGTAGCGAAGCAGAAATGAAACAAGCAAAGCTCATTGAATCCCGATGTAAGCTCATACTAAATGCATGCAGGTTATCATTGCTGGATTGCACACAAATTAAATCAGTCGAACTGCAAACGAAAATCAACTCAACTGCATCGATACGATGTTGGAATGCTTCCAAACAGCAAATGAAGCCAACCCATTTCCGCATCACTATTCAGGATGCAGAGTTTATTGGCTTTACTTTCTATTAGCATAATGCAGTCTTTTGTTTCTTATCTCAGCATCACACAAAAGTTTCATCTGTTATTCCAGCTGTAACGCTAGCACAAAGCTCGACTTTCATTTCTGTCCCAACTTTCACACCAACGGTAGTGAGTTTAATTAAAGCAGAAAATAGAATTCTTAATGATATCGTGTTTCATTTTGCAATTCCACCGACCTATTTCCGAGTGAGAGTTGGGCTTCGGAACAATTACAGATAACGAAAATAAAATAAAGCTTAGATGCTTTACCTCTGCGCTGCAGTCTCCAATTGTGAACCGGTTTCTGTATTTTCATTTCAATTATTGCCTATTAAACAATTTTACTATTCGGAAGGACACATATTGAATGTGCGTATGCAATGACAAAGGAAATACACATCCAATGGGACTAGCCTGAATAGCCCACCATCGGAATCGACAAATGCACGTCCCGAAAAAAGCCATATGCTGTATTTCAAATTTATTCACCTGACATCTGACAAGAGCATCTCAACATGACCCTCGCTCCAACCATTATAGTCATTTAACCACTAACAGGAGAGGAATGCACCAATCTGACTGACGTGTGCACGAACTGTTACTATACAGACTGCACGAATTTGGAAAAGCGTTGTAATTGGTATTATTTTTGCATTTTTAAAATAAAATAAAACTATGGTTTAAATCACTTCAAAGGTACCGATAAACTCATACAAAAGTGTGTTCTGAATGAGTCGGCAACCTGCGGCTTGCGAGCACATGTGGCTCTTTAGTTCAAAACGCAAATATTTTAACGCAAATTCTATAAAAATAAAAAGTACCTAAAAATCTATCTAAATCGATTAACGAGAATTAGACATCTCTTCTATCTTTCAACACGTGGAATTTGGCAAATATTTACCGATATTCTAATTATTTATCGTTTGTTCATAGGTTCGATTAATGATTTGATTACAAAGCATTTGGTAATAAAAATTGTCCATTTGTCAAAATCTTCCTAGCAATTTCTTAAACTACTCTAATGTACACTCTAATGAATTCTTTGATGAATTTAATATCCAAAAAGTTACAATAAAAAAATGTGAGATGATAAAAATTGTAAATGAAATCCAGACATACCCGAAGTATGCTTCTGACTTTAAAGACTTTTCAATTGAGTCTAAAAAAATTTACGCTTTTCGAAGGTAGGGTAAACATGTGAAATCCGCCTCCAAAGGGAATTCATACCGCTATACCATATTTCAAAAAGCGTCGATTTTGCCTCCTAAGATAATTCATATTGTTGTGCCACATTTGAAAGCGAACAATTATCATTTTGACGGAGCTATGGAGGTTCTACTCAATTTCATCTTATTTTATTTTTAAAGTAGCTGCTCCATACAAAAATATAAAAAAATCAGCAATGTTTTAAGCATTGTCGGGAAATTTTACCAATATTTTCTCAGACTTCCGACTTTGGCACAACTCTGGAACTTTTCAGTATTGAACAAATAATTTTTGAACGCCCTGCTGTGCTTTGGTTTCATATTTTAAAAAAATACAATCAACCACGCGCTTCCATTGAAGCTCTATTCGAAGGAAAGACGTGGTAGTTAGTTCTGGTAGTTATGTACCATGCGTTTTCTTCCAATAGAACTTTTATGGAGACGCATGGTCGATTGGTTATCTTTTTAGGATATCTCAAATATTGAGATTTTCCACTTTAAAAAAACATAAAACCGAAGTTCTTCAACGTATCTAAGTATTATTGATTTACTAGGTATGAAGCGAGCGTTAAAATAAATGAAACTTTTAGGTTGCTGTCAGAGTGAAAGCGTCAAGGCGCGCATGCGTAAAAAAGCAAAGTCCTGGAATTACATTCCTTTTGTGTAATTTGGCCTTTCGGTTTCAACAGACTTCGCAGCCGATTCTTAGTGTACAGAATCATTGCATGGCTAGTACTATGGATCCTACTGACACTAAGAATCCTTCCAGGTCGGGGCTCGAACATACGACAACTGGCTTGTAAGACCAGCGCCCTATGCATTGAACCACCAACCCGGGCATGCGTGCGTGCTAGTTGCATTTGATCAAAGCAAACCTGATCAAAGCAAACATTTTTATTTATGTATGACTTATTGTAGTTCAGAGAATTTTTTGAGGCTCTTCAAAAACTTTGAAGCTTGGTAAATAGCGGTAATGGCTATTCCAACTCAAAAGGTTCCCGACCCCTTGGCTAGTCAGATTTACAATTCTGGTTACTGACCTGCAATCGATTGAATAAAGTTATTTCATCTTGATAATGAGAATTCGAAAATTGATTGCTTAGTTTAATATAACTAAAATAATTGTTGGGAAACTGAATGCTACGGTTGTGTTTTTATCTGGTTTGAGAACAGGTTTAACTTTACCATTTCTACATCTATCAAAAAAGCAAGATGATACAAAACATTAGTTCATGAACTGAACATAACTTCAAATTATAATGTCTAATGATGATCAACAGCTTCTATATTATTTATTTTTCTATATATTTTATCTATTACCATATTGGATGAATCAATTATTTGCTTCCACAAATGCATTAAAAGCATGTTCAATCACACTCGGCGTTAATAATAACTTTCTAGGCATAGAAGTTTCGCGCGATTTCTTCTGAAAATATGAAATCCTTCAATTTTGTGAAATCGAAGATTGAGTTGCTTCAAGTTGCAAGATCGGTTCTTCCCAAACGTCATCTTTAGTTGAGTCCAAATATTTTCAATTGGATTTTTTTTCTCTAAATAATATTTTTATTCAGGCCTATTTGCGCACAAGCTTTACGTGGCCGATTAAACCGATTTTTTAAATAAATTTTTTAATTTTTCTTTTTTTGAGTTGGATCTCGTTGTCACCTTTTTACTAGGGGGAGAGGAGCTTCCATTTCCATCCTGCGAGGATTGATGGGCACTTCGTTCGTGGTTCGTCTCGTCATCCATTGCCGCATCGATGGTATTGTTATCGATTCCGTCTTCTTTTCGTAGCTAGTTACTGTAGATGCACCTTGTTGTACATTGGTTGCAGTTGCTGGTTGGTTGGAGGGTAAGTTGTTAACTGCAGCTGGTGTACTTTGTTCTTTAGGGGATGATGATGGATTCGTTGAAGGGGATGCTTCATTGTTGTTGGCGGCTGTCACAGGTGTACTGGGGTTGCTTGGGGTTGGTGTGAAGGAAGCACCGTTGTCCTTTGATGTAGTTGTCTCCTTGTCCAGTTTATCACATGGCTTACCGTAGTGAACATCTTTTTGGCAATATTGACATGTGACCATCTGAATGTCATATGTAACAAGTGATTTGCACGGAATTCTTGTATCTTGACCGAAAATCACATAAGAAAGTATAGCCTTCTTCAAGTGTATGCGTAATAAACGTACGCCATTTAGAATACCGGGGAAAAAAATTCTCCACTTTTCTTTTTCGATAGAGAGAATCTCTCCGTATTGGGACACAGTTTTGCGAATATATGAATCGGGGACGCTTGAGGGAAGATCATGCACACGCACTTCTATAGCACTATCTTCCATATATACTGGAACGTAAGCGGTTTTGTTTTATCGACTGACTTGGATGAGATGTGAAAGCGAACTGTTCAATTGGATTGATATCGGCCGACTGAAACGGCCAATCCAAGTCACGAAGCCATTTTCCTTCCACACGCGACATCTTGAAATATGGATCTTCACAGGAAATTTGGAGTCATTTATTGGGTGTGGCCCTGGCATGCCTGATGATAGTCAGGGTTGCTAAGCTCATTCAAATTCACCTAAACATCAAACACTCTCCTGTGAGCGGGGGGGGGGAGCGCCTTTCAAAATTAGCCATATGGAAGAATGGGGCGCCTTTTCAAAATTAGCCATATGGAAGAATGGACAAAACTTAATCGTGAATATCTCGACTTGTATTAATGGCAGCAACATAATTCTTTCACTATTTCATCAAAAATATGATCAGGAATTTATGATAATATTTTGAACAGTATGAGATAACCACAAACAACTCATACATTAAGTTTTCTGAAAATTTTAAAACAACGCGGAAAACTCTTTACTTTTGCTCGGGTTTTTCGCGCAAGGACGACGATTTTGAGGTTATCAGGCACATATCTTCAACTGAACGTTATAAAAGGGGAGCCGTGGTCGAAAATCGATCATTTCTTCTTGTGCGTCGGATGAAAGCAGACGTCGGGCGAGAAGACGCATTCAAACAGCGGCATCGGAGAGCGCACCTTCTGCGTGTTTAAAAACCTCAAACGTCGTAGTTCTCATATGCCCGCCGGTCGTCAAGGCGAGAAGACGCATTAAACCAGTTATGCATCATTTGGCACTGCGCTGTGCGAAAATCGTTCGAGATAAATGTTCCGAACTGTGCTAAATATCGTAGAGAATTCCACAATTTGGTCCTTGTAAAAGGCAGAAATGAATCCTGTACAGCACCTTGATAGTTTCTTTCAATGAAATATGCATATCCGAAATGAGATAATCGACGTCAAAAATCGTTGAAAATTTTAGTAGTGAAAAGGAGGAAACTTTCGCAATTCACACAATCAATCAACTATCAATTCGAATTCGAAAGTGTAAAGAAATTGTGTCAGTTTTATTCGTATTCACGACATCCAGTTATGTCTCTGACATTACACACCCGTACTTTTTTTCCCATAAGTGTTCTACGGCATTCTTAACTGGTTTTTTTTTTTCATAAATACGTTTATTTCTTAAGGCAGTTTACATAAGTTTTTCTTCGCCGTAGCATCACTTTTACATAATATTCTTATCCTAATTTAATTCTAACATAGTCACAACGTTTTGAATTTATTAAAACATATTCTCTTATAGCTTAAATATCATCTTAGGTAACTCGTCATTAATTATGAAATCTACTCGGAAATATTATTTGAACCAAACGATTACCTTCTATAAATTATAAAATAAGCTGTTTTTTTTGACATTTTGTTGATAATTTCATAAACTGTTTCGAGTTTGTTTGTATCATTACATAATTTTTATTCTAATTTAGCTATTGGTTGAACTCATGGACGCAGCTGGGATCAGAGCTAAGTCTTAAAAGGGGCCTTTATTAAATTGAAACTCCAATTTTCTTTATGAAATGATAAATAAGTTTCATGTATGAAAGGTCACGACAAGCAAGAATGTCTCGAACTGGGATATTGGATAGTTTACCTTGGGTACGCAAAGAATTTATTAGTTGAGATCTGACATCACGATACTCCACGCATGTCCAAACGACATGATCAATATCCCGATAGCCTTCTCCGCAAGCACAATGATTAGTCTCGGAGAGCCCAATTCGAAGGAGATGTGCATCTAACGTGTAGTGATTGGACATGAGTCTGGACATCACACGAATGAAATCCCTACTCACATCCAGTCCCCTGAACCATGCCTTTGTCGATATATTCGGAATAATTGAGTGCATCCACCGACCCAGATCATCTCTATCCCAAGAAGCTTGCCAGCTGGCAAGTGTTCTTTGGCGAGACGAGCTATAGAATTCGTTGAAAGCAATCGGTCGCTCATAAATTTCACCCTCAATAGCACCACGTTTGGCTAAAATATCGGCTCTTTCATTGCCAGGAATGGAGCAATGAGCCGGGACCCAGACTATAGTGATTAGATAATTATTGTTCAATATGTCGTTCAGGCACTGTTTTATTTTGCCCAGGAAAAACGGTTCAGTCTTGCCAGTCATGTTAGAGCGAATGGCTTCAATTGCACTCAGACTATCTGTGAAGAGGAAATAATGGTTTGGAGATAATGTGACGATTACACTCAAACTATAATGAACTGCTGCTAGCTCTGCTATATAAACAGATGCAGGTTCTTGAAGCCTAAATGAGGCCGAAACATTATTGTTGAACATACCAAACCCTGTCGCTTCTTCAATTCGCGATCCGTCCGTGTAAAACATTTTCTCAGAGTCAATATGCCTGAACTTACTTGAAAATATTTTAGGGATTTCCGTCGAGCGTAGGTGATCCGGGATTCCACGCACTTCGCGCTGCATGGATGTGTCGAAAAATAAAGTTGAGTCAGGGACATTTAGGAGGCTGACATGGATAGGAATATATCTTGAAGGGTTGATTTCCTGTGACATATGGTTAAAATATACTGTCATAAATTTTGTTTGAGATCGAAGCTCGACTAGTTGTTCGAAATTATTAATTACCATGGGATTCAGCACCTCACATCTTATTAGCAGGCGTGATGAAAGCTCCCAAAATCGATCTTTTAATGGAAGAACTCCCGCCAGAACTTCAAGACTCATTGTATGTGTTGAATGCATGCAGCTTAAGGCAATTCGCAAACAACGGTACTGAATTCGCTCAAGTTTGATAATATGAGAGTTTGCAGCGGAACGAAAACAAACGCATCCATATTCCATCACTGAAAGTATCGTTGTTTGATACAATTTTATTAGATCTTGCGGATGAGCACCCCACCAAGATCCTGTTATTGTTCGAAGAAAATTTACTCTTTGTTGGCATTTCGTTATCAGATACCTAATGTGTCCTCCCCACTTGCATTTGGAATCGAACCACACCCCGAGATATTTAAAAGTTAAAACCTGTTGGATCATTCTTCCCATCATATGGAGCTGAAGCTGCGCGGGATCATGCTTTCTTGAAAAGACGACTAACTCTGTTTTCTCCGCAGAGAATTCGATACCAAGATGAACAGCCCAAACGGACAAGTTATCTAAGGTATCTTGCAATGGTTTATGCAGATCAATAGCTTTGGGTCCAGTAACTGAAACCACGCCATCATCTGCCAATTGTCTTAGTGTACATGGGGTTACAAGACAGCTGTCAATGTCATTCACGTAAAAATTATAAAGGAGCGGACTGAGGCATGAGCCTTGCGGTAGACCCATGTAGCTAATTCTGAATGTTGTCAAATCGCCATATGAAAAATGCATGCGTTTCTCTGACAAAAGGTTGTGCAAATAATTATTTATAACCGCTGGGAGTCCATGTTGGTGGAGCTTGTCTGAAAGAACATCAATGGAAACTGAATCAAATGCTCCTTTAATGTCTAAAAATACAGATGCCATTTGTTGCTTTTGAGCGAAGGCAATTTGGATGTCAGACGAAAGTAATGCAAGGCAATCATTCGTCCCTTTATTTCTACGGAAGCCAAACTGAGTATCTGACAACAAACCGTTCGTCTCGACCCAAGTGTCGAGACGTCGTAGAATAATTTTTTCGAACAATTTTCTGATGCAGGACAACATCGCAATGGGTCTATATGAGTTGTGATTGGAAGCTGGTTTCCCCGGCTTTTGAATGGCAATAACTTTCACTTGTCTCCAGTCAGGTGGAACAATATTTTGCTCAAGAAACTTGTTGAACAATTCCAACAAACGTCTTTTTGCGAGGTCGGGCAGATTCTTCACCAAGTTGAATTTAATTCTGTCCAACCCAGGAGCGTTATTGTTACAAGACAAGAGTGCTATAGAAAATTCCATCATTGAAAATGGGTTATTAATAAAACCATTATTTGGAGGAGATTCCCTTATAATGCTCTGCGTAGGAACAGAATCTGGGCAAACTTTCCTAGCAAAGTCAAATATCCATCGGTTCGAGTATTCATCACTCTCATTTCCTACGTTACGATTCCTCATTCGTCTGGCCGTATTCCAAAGAGTGCTCATTGAGGTTTCCTTTGACAAACCTTCGACAAAATGTCTCCAATAGCTACATTTTTTGGCTCGAAGTATGCTCTTGTACTTGGTTTCTAAAGCCATAAGTTTTTCAAAATTCTGAGGAGTTCCTCCTCCCCGTTTTAGAAACGTCTTGCAAGCATTTTGTTTTGCGAGTTTAGCCTCTGAGCACTCTTTGTCCCACCAGGGGTTGGGAGGCCTTCTGTTAGTCGTTGGCCCAGGAAAGCGTTTAGTTTGGGATTGTTCTGCTGCCTCCAGAATCGAACAAATGAGGAAGTCATATTCTTCAAGTGGAGGGAGCTCTTCCATTGAATTCAAAATACTAGAGATACTACTTTGGTATTTAATCCAGTCGATATTTTTTGTCAAATCATATGGAATACTAGCTGAAGTAGCAATGCAATTGCTATTGCTAATTGAGATGATGATTGGTAAATGATCGCTACCGTGTAAATCAGGCAATATTTTCCAGGTGCAATCTAGTCGAATTGATGTTGAGCAAAGAGATAGATCTAATGCACTTGGGCGTGCAGGAGGTCTTGGGATCCGTGTCATGCTACCCATATTTAATACCGTCATGCTAAAATTGTCACAAATGTTTTGTATTAAAGATGATCTGCTATCATTGTAAACGGAACCCCACATCATTCCGTGCGAATTTAAATCCCCCAGAATCAATCGTGGAGCAGGAAGGGCTTCAACCATTTCATTAAGCTGTCGCTGTCCAACTTGTGCTTTTGGTGGAATATAAACCGAAGCTATGCAAATATCTTTGCCTTTAATGTTTATTTGGCAAGCAACAACTTCTATACTAGAAGTTGAAGGGATATTTAATCTATAAAAGGAATAGCATTTCTTAATTCCCAAAAGCACTCCACCATACGGAGAGTCTCTATCGAGACGTATAATGTTAAAATCATTAAAATTTAAAGCTATGTTTGAAGTAAGCCATGTTTCGCATAAAGCAAATACATCACATTTTTGGCTATGCAATAAAATTTTAAATGAATCAAGTTTTGGCATGATACTTCGACAATTCCACTGCAGGACAGTGATTGTATCATTTGCGGCGGGTGATAAATTATCCATCAAAAGATACAAAACCTGAGACAATTGGCCATTGAGCTGATAACTGCTTCAAAAAATTTCTAGCTATAGGAAGGAATGCCATTATGAGGGTCTTTAAGGGTTCAGATATATTGAATGCTGAGAAAATCCATTCAACAATTTCCGAAAACTTCAGTAATCCTGTTGGTGGCTGTGAAATAGAGCCCACAGGATTATTACCTTTTTCTGTGCTAGATCCTGGATTGGTTTGTGAATTTGACAAACCAGGAGGCACAGTCTTTGGTTTTGACTTTTTTTGTTTAACACGGGGATCTTTTTTTGAAGATGAAATTTTAGGTGTCTTTTTTGGTAATTTGGAAGAAGACTTCTTTCTCTTAACTGACCCTTGGGTAGTGATAAACGAATTACCTTCACTATTTTCGTCAGAGTCAGAGTCCTCTGGTTCCTCTAGATTTGAAAACCCGTTTTCGGTTTCCAAAGGGGGGACATCAATGACCGTTTTAAGCATTTCTGCATATGTGCGCTTAGACCGTGCTTTTAAAGAAAGCTTAATTTTGTCTTTGTGTACTTTAAATGCAGTGCATACTGAAATATCCTCATGAGGACTTTCTCCACAATAAATACATTTTTCAATTTCCTTGTTGCAATCATTATCTTTATGAGGCCCTTCACACTTAATACATTTTGGTTTATTACTACAGTAAGTAGCTGTGTGGCCGAATTTTTTGCAGTTCGTACAATTCATTACATTTGGAACAAAAAGCCGAACAGGGAGGCGAATTTTATCGACATAGACATGGGACGGCAACGCAGACCCGGCAAATGTCACTCGAAACGAGTCTGATGGGCGATAAACTTTCTTTCCCTCTTCATGAACTACTGAGTACAGTTGTTTGCACTCCAGTATTTTCACACCCTCAAGCATAGAGTTCTTGAAACGACCAACACCATGCTTGAGTAAATCATCTACCGAAAGACTCGCTTCGGTAACAACACCGTCAATTTCGACATCTTTGGAGGGTATGTAAACTTTATACTCTTTAATGAAATGTTCCGAAGAGACAATATCATTCGCGTGTTTCAAACTATTTACCACAACACGAATTTTATCGTTATTTACTTTTATGATCTCTTTGATTGAAGAGTATCGTGATGTCAAACCTTTAGAAATTTGTAAAATGTTTAATGGCTTTGATATACGTCTAAAAAAGACTATCCAAGGCCCAGAAGAGCTCTCCTGATATTTTTTCGTTCGTGGGGGTATAGGATTCATGCTAGGATTTACGTCCATGGATTCATCCATCACATTAAAATTTTTAATCAAACTTTAAATAAAAAATGAAACCAACACTACACAGTACTCAATCAAAAGGAAAAGAAAAAACTTCTACCTTGAAATTGTTGTCTATCTCCGTTGCACTGCCGTGTAGATTCTCGTTGCTCTAGATGTTCTTGTTGGATGCTGATTGTTGGATGTGATGCTACTGCTACCTGACATCAAGCACCACTCGATTTCCGATTTACTTTTGTCTTCGCCAGCTGTAACCAGCGCAGGTCACCGGTGTATACCTGCGTGTTGTATGGCAGTGGAAAGACCGAGTTGTCTTGTCTCCTTCTTCCTTGTGCTCCGCACCGATATGCTTCTGCACCGAAGTGCCTTCGCACCGGTGTGCCTTTGCACTCTCCTGCTTCTGTGTGCCTTTGCACTCTTCTTCTTCAATGTGCCTTTGCACTCTCCTGCTCAGCACTTGTGGCTGTATATTGTGGCCTGGGTAGAGCTTGGGAAACGCCCTTTGTTGTTTCCTTCACCAGCTTGGCCCAGCACTAGGGCTCTCTTATGCAGCACGATTTTACGTTTTAACGGCTGCTGCCAACAGGTCTCTACCTGTAGTTCAACCGTTGTCGTATTTAACGCGTGTAAACTAACCAGCGTTGTTAAACTGTACGCTTCTATACACAACCTTCTCGGTTGAACGGCTATTACTGAATGAGATTCTTAACTGGTTAGTGACGGTCAAACATTCTCCACCTCAGTCGTGCTCCTTTTGGCTCTCACTCATTCACTTGTGTACAGACAAGCATGCACACTCCTCCTGCACCCGTTACTCCTCCACTCTCGCACTCTTGCCGTTGCTTACTCTTTGATTATTACACACATGAAAACTCGTACTCGCTCTTTCGCTCCCACTTGAACTCTAAGTTCTATTGACATTGCTGCGTTCCATTCGCTATCGTTATTATAACGACAATAATAAAAATCTAATCACAAAGCATGCTTCATGCAACAGTTTCAACCTTATTACAGCTATTTGCTTGAATTTCGTACAGAGAATTAACAGGAGTACGGGACTAGAGCGAACACAAACAATTTTAGAGGTTTTTTTTTGGTTACAAAGGTACTTACATTTAGAGGTTTTTTTTTTGGTTACAAAGCAACCGGTTTAGGTAAAAAGCACATATTTTATTTAAATCTATTCACGTTTCGCCTAAATAAATTAAAGACCGCCCAGAAAGTATGGACGCACTTTGATTTCGCTGTAAATAATTCACAAGTGTTAGATATTCAAATTTTATTTGATATACTGATAATATTAGACTACAACAACAAAATATTATTCTCAACACCTTAACACTTAACACCGCTACTTAACCATTGAAGACTAGATGGTGCACCTTCTTGCGAACGTTCCTCAATAAACTCCGTAGACTTCTTGGCGACAAGTTTTGACACTTTTTTCCAATCTTTTTCGAACTGTGGAATGGTTTCGGCTACCGAGACATGTTTCCTAAGATGTGCATTCGTTAATGCCCAAAATTCCTCAATTGGTCGAAGTTGTGGGCAATTTGGTGGATTCATGTCTTTTGGGACGAAAGTGACATTTTTGGTAGTATACCATTCTACCGTTGATATGGAGTAGTGACAAGAAGCAAGATCTGGCCAGAAGACAACAGGATCCTTGTGGCTTCGAATCATGGGTAGAAGTCGTTTTTGTAAACATTCCTTGATGTATATTTCGCTGTTCATTGAAACAGTGGTGATGAAGGGTTTCGGTTACCGCAGCTACAAATTGCTTGCCAGACCATAGCTTTCTTACCAAATTTTTCGACTTCAATCGATGTCTCGGACTGGTTTAACACTTTCCCTTCTCGCACCGTACAATATTGTGGTCCCGGCAAGGATTTGTAATCAAGTTTCACGTAGGTTTCGTCGTCCATGATTATGCAGTTCAAATTTCCAGCAAGAATCATATTGTACAGCTTTCGAACCCTCGGCCTGATCGATGCTTCTAGTTTCGGACTACGTTTTGGTTGTTTCTGCTTCTTATAGGTTCGAAGATTCACACGTTCTTTAGCACGAAGAACATTTGACTTCGAATCACATCCCGAACTGAAACCTCCTTCTTTTGCTCGAACGCCTTCAGTATACGTTTTTTAAACAGAGGGTTAGCAGGACCTTTTTTTCGACCGTTTTCGTTTTGTTTATCTTCAAAGGTGTTATTCTCACCGAACTTCCTGATTGCATTTCGCACAGCTTTTTCACTTACTCCTTCCATTTTTGATATCTTTCTCAGTGACAGTCCGCGTTCTGTGCACCATTTGTACACAATTTTTCGACGTTGTTCTGCATTTCGAAACAAACTAATGAAAACGAATAAACAACTGCACAAGTGGTTAGGACGCAGCCATAAAAATTGACAGATTCTGAACCATTGCGAAATGGCAGCGGTTTTGGATTGCGTCGATACTTTCTGGGACAGTCTTTACTGAAAATAAAAGGCGGAAGGGTAATGTCAGATACAAAACTGGGTGACGTGAATACGGATAAAACTGACACACGTACTAGTTGATTGATTGTGTGAATTTTGCTAACTTTCCGTACTTCACTTGCCTAATTGTAACGATACAATTATAAGGCGGAACACACGAGAGCAACAAATTTTTGCTTTTTTAGGGGACAAGACCGATTAAATAGAAATTCCATTGCTCAAATTCATTCATAAAATGAAAAATCCACAACAACTTTTCGAAATTAAAGTTAGGATGAATATGTCATTTTAATGATGAATATGACATTTCAATAACTCAATTACCAAACCCATCTTGGGAGTACAAATGATATAGCGGTTTGAAAGAATAATACCGTTTTCGTTTATTGATCAGAGCAGCCCGAAAGCTGACCAAGAGTCGCCCAAACAACGTTTGATATGTTCGTTCTAGCAACCTGCGGTCGGTCTAGATCGGACTCCAATCGCGTAGTTTCGCTCTGAAAATTTTCTCGGGTAGCACCACGCATCCATGCAAGTTTGTTTATTTTTTCTTTTTTTCATGAGTTGTTGTCTAGGGCTCGTACCACGTGTTCGTTTTACTCGGAGTCAGAGTCGCCCGCGTCTAGGTTCAAAAACGAAAACGGTATAAGACTACTGATTCATTTTGACGATCAAATCATGGACAGTACTGTCCTCTGTGTGAGAAAATCGCGAGTAATCTTGGCCATGCACTCATGTTACCGTAAATTCTTTTCTTCAAATATAACTCAAAATGATGTGATGAGTAACCCGCTGGGAGCAATTAAAACCTAAGTAGAACACGTATTTTCGTTTCAACGAAAACATTTTTAATTATCATTTCTCTTAGATAAAATAAAATCACTCTGTATACAACACGATTTTTAATCGGAACCCCTAACACATGGATCAATAAGTCCCGAGACTAAAGCAGAGATGGCGCTCGTAGTAAACCAGTAACCACGTCTTTCTAGAGTACTAACCTTTGTTTGAAACGGGTCAAAATTTTAAGTCGATCCGACCAGAAACAGCTGAGTTATCGAGGTTGGAGTAAAGTCGTTTTGTAGTTTGTTTAAAAAATGGAAAAAACAGAGCTTCGTGTTTTGATAAAACATTGTTTTTTAATGGGTAAAAACACCGTGCAAGCGAAACAATGGATTGAAAAATGTTATCCGGACTCTTGTCCATAAAAAGCAACGATTTGTCGGTAGTTCGCCAAGTTTAAACGTGGTCGTACCGACACAAATGACGCGGAACGCTCGGGTAGACCTGTGGAAGCCGTTACACCGGAAAATGTGAGTGAAGTGACAAAAATTATAATGAAAGATCGTAAAGTGAAGCTCCGTGAGATTGCTGAGATGACACAGATATCATATGGAAGTGTATTTACTATCCCTCATGAAAAATTGAGCATGAAAAAGGTTTTTTCCAAGTGGGTGGCGCGATTACTTTCGACAATGACAATGCACCCTGCCACAATTCGATGAAAACAATGGCGAAATTGAACGAATTGAGCTTTGATCTGCTTCCCCACACCCATATTCGCCAGATTTAGCCCCTAGTGACTACTGGCTCTTTGCTGATCCTAAAAAAATGCTCCAGGGAAAAAGATTTGGCTCAAACATGGTATTGAAAAATTGGAAAAACGTTAGAACCATTGTATCACCCTAAAAGGTGATTATGTTGATGAACAAAAAAAATTTGCAAAAAAAATGTTGTTTCCATTGTTAGTCTCAGGACCTATTGATCCATGTGTTATATACCTATATGTATGTAGCACAATATTTTCTCAGAGATAACTCAAACAATTTCACTATCATAGCCTGATTTCACTCCTTTGTTTTTCACTGTGCATAAAGGATTGACGGCGAAACTTTAAAAAAAGCTGAATATATCTAACAAAAATGTATTCTTTATGCAATGCATCAATTCTTGTTATTAAAAATGAGTTGAGAATCGAACCCAGTCGGACTGCATGAAAGACATCGAATTACCCATCACGCTATACCCGTCCCCTCACATTAGATTTGAGTACATATGTTAATATGTAGGTGCATAGAAAATCCCACAAATAAGACTACTGGTAGTTTCAATTACCACACGATTCGAGTTATTCTATTTTAACCCAAATTTTCCTTTGTTAGAGTTTCCAAATAAATTTTTGATTCCTGCAATTGGATCGCAGAATTTTTTAAACTCAATAAAGATTGGGAAACATGACTAGTTTTGTAAGGGTACGTCAGAGTTCAACTGACGTTTTAATAATAGAAAAGAGTGAGGCTAAACGATATAACAAATTTATTTATATAACAAAACTTTATTTCTGGTACTTTCAATTATCCTATCCTCAAAGATAGCTCGATGCCATTCGAAAATTATTGTATTATATCAGGGACCTTATCAGAACTTCACAACATTACTCGTTGGATTAATCCTATAAAGCATATGATTCCGTTTACTATAGCTCGAGCGCTAGACTTAACTATCAATTGATTGGAATAAATTGCTTCGATTCGCACAAAACGACAGAAGCTATCCAGGCGCACAAATAGGCAAAATGAAATCAAGCGAGAGAGTTGGGCTGAGTTGAAATGAATTTCATTTCCAAATATGTCTCTACCTATGTTACAGTCCACTTTGGGAATCGACAATCGCTCTTTTAGCGTTATTGCAGTTGGTGAATGCACTCTTATGCCCTATCACGTAGGCCATGCCCAGTAGCCTAACTTTAGGCTTACCAACGGGGACGCTGGCAGATTTGTAGCATCTGCCTCTGGAAAATGTGGTGTCACGCGCAAAAAAAACTCACCTTTTCTGGGAGCAATTTTTTTCGGTGAACGACCAGTTGGAACATATTGACCATGATTGTGAGTTAAGTCCTACAGCTAACATGGCTGTAAAGAGGAATATGCTCAGGTCTGGTGAAATGGAAATACGGTGCTAGTCACATGCTCTAATCATGGCCAGAATGAGCGGCTAGTGTCAGCATGTTCGGGGATCTAATTCTGTAACTAAAGTGTACACTTCCAATCGCCTACGTGGTTTGTTAAAAGGCGTCTTTGAACTTATAAATGTCGCTTGCTCAATTGTTGGTATAGGTCAGTTTCAATAATAATTCATTACTATAAATTAAAAATAAACACGAAATATTGAAACCTTTTTACGATCTTGTTCAGTGCTGTTGATTAATCTCTTATATATAGTAGTTATTTGGTTTATCTACTATGTAAATTATGATTATACACATTGCAATCGTTTCGATTATAAACTAATGCAGAATACTTTTGTTTTAGTTATACAAAAATTCGATGTGAATCTACCATATTGCACCGTATCCTTTGAATCAAAGCATTGAATAGAAACAACTTATCTCACTCCAATTAGAAATAAGTAATCATGAGTCTACCTAAATTGTCTCAATTGGTTGGTTCCATACCTTGACTTATCATCATTTCCTGAAGTGACGGTTGGAAAAACTGCGGATGAGGAAGCAGTATGAGTAGTATAAGTTAAAAGACATCACTAGTACATAGGGGAAACCGGGGCTTATTGTCCGAGTTTTGCCTTCGGAATTACTATACTCATTCTGGTTATAGTTTTCGATAAACGGCTTGCGCTGTCATGAAAATACAACCCTTGAACCCATATGTGATTTCATTTTTCATTCTAACAATCGGATGTAGAAAGAACAATCGGCCAAACAACTCCAGGCTGGGACAGGTTGGCCGAGTTTGGTGAAATACTTGAAAAATAGTCAAATTCATCAATGGAAAACATTTGTTAATTGAAAAAATTATGTACACCATTTTGTATTACGTAGGTACGTAAAAATACTCCACTCCTTACTGTTTAGTCTTAACTATTTGATACGAAGTTTCGACAGCCTCAGTTTACTTTTTTTTGTCCGCCAGCTTTCATTTTCTCTCACTCCACTAAGCTGCCTTTGTTGAAGAATATGTAAAAATAGTGTCAATTTGCGTTTACAGCTCATGCACTCTACTTGGGGAGAGGCCTACAGCTGCAGCAGATTCCATACTGATGAACGAGTTTTGTTAGAGGTTGGGTCATCCGTCCGGAACTGTTTTTTATTAACATTTTCAAACTTTCAATGATTCTAATATCTTATTTCTCTTTGTTAATCATTTGAATATTTTTATTACTCGTTTCTCGTGTATATTTTTCCGTATTATCATCAATACTAGTACAATATCATATTTCATCCGAGAAAAAATAGTGTTTCACGAATATCAAAGCACACATTACTATACGCAAATTTTATAACGTACGGGGTTCGTTATAAAATTTTCGTATAGTAATGTTTTCGTGAGCAACCACGATTTATAAAACAAAAGTAAGGTAACACTTGGAACCATCATACGATTTTGTAGGATTTTGAACATCGTTTTTGGAAATTATATGTAAATTGATTCGCGTTATACATATTGCTTGATTTAAACAGAAATTCACTCACCAGTGCCAAAAAAAAAAAACAAGAGTGCTCCTGTAAAAACAACAATGCACAAAATACCTGAAATTACGTCGCTACATTAGCGACCTAATAGTCGTAGCAGTTTATGTTGAACTTACCGTTCGGAAATGGAAACCGGGGACTAGTAGTCCCAAAGTAGATTTATATATCCTCTACCTAACAGTGAAAATCGAAAAATTTTCACTTATCGTGCTGTAATACAATTTTTTTTCTGTAAAAAAATACAATAATTTCGCAATAATAAATATTATAACTTTTTAATGCTTGTGAAAAATCTGGCATCTCAGTGGTCAATTAAAAAAATCTATCTCGTGGTCTAGAAAAGATTTCGCTGTCATTATTTCGCATCGCAGTCTTTGTTAATTACCAATGATAAGTATCATAAACAAAGATTACTAAAAATATAGCAAGATGGGTAAGTCGATGCCTTTCACACAGCCCACCTCAATTCGATTCCCAACCCCGCACATACGGTCAGAAAGTTTTCCTGGCTCGAGAGGCGAATGACCTTAAGGGTAAACCTGTATATTCGAAAAAGGTAAAAGTAATTCTTCAACGTCTGCACCAAGCGAAGTAAATAATAGCTCTAAAAAAAACTAAAGGCAAACTGATTTTTGGGATGATTCAAAAATTAAGAAATAGTTGCTGAGACTGATTTGTTATATGAAACAGTCAGCTTTTTTAATCCAAGTCTTATCTGTAATATCCATTTCAAATCATACTTTTTTTGTCTAACTACATCCTTTGCTTAGTGGTGTAAAACCATCATCCAACGAAAACACAGCTGGAAAATGATGGATCAAGTCTTTTCCTCTAGCAATCTTAAATACATTCTATTCTCTTAATGATATGTAATGATATGTAAGATTTTGTTGGGTCTCCATCGCTGTTTATTTTTTCTAACACAATGATATAAAAACATAAGGTCGTTTGATAGGATCTTCAATTAAAATTTTATTTCAATATAGGATAGGATATCTCTCACTTTTTCATTGGGAAAAAAAGTGAGATCACTTCGAAAAAGCTGAATAAAGACACGGAATTTTACAGTTTTTCACCTGTTGGACAGGGGGCAAAAAAACATATCTAAAATGGACATTCGACCAAAAAGTTTGGAAACTACTAGTCTAGCGTATGATCATTGAATCCGAAGCATTACACGCAGAATTAATCGCACTTACATCTAAGCGTGTGAATTAAATACACAACTAATAAATTTGTAAAAATCACAACAAAAAATCACATGATGTTAATCAATGTGACCATTTTTCCATACCGCATGATATCCTCAATTGTTGGAGCAGAATACGAAGAGTGTAATTGTGATAAATTTATGCTTCCATCGATTAGGACGATGAGTAATTTGTCGGTAAATCGAGGATATACGGTTAACTCAAGTGAAACTCGCTGATATTACTCCCTCTTCTGCTTCGATTCCTCTGTTGAATCACTTTGCTTGTCGGTATATTTCCATCGTTCGATGGTCATATTTTCATACACGTGGCCGGACTGTGCATTGATTCTCCCCGGCAAGTTTTTCACTTTATCCGGATGGCAGTAATGATGCATGGGATGGTCGTTGACAAGGTACCATAACCGGCAACAGCTAAGCTGAGCTGTGTGCCATTTCCCAATTTTTCCAACTCAATGACCATCAATATAGAACAATTTACCGATTTTTAAATAAACGAGAAGCTTTTACACAGCTTCAAATACGGTGAAACAAGCTTGGGACTGAAATGATAGTTCACATTGTGCGGGAATGGAAAGCACAGCGCTGTTGTACCTCTACTCTTAATTTTCCTATAATGGATGTTCATCGTATTATATCAAAAGAATATTGGTTCAGTCCAGCGTGCGAAATTTCATGTTGTGCTTCATATAGCAATCTATGAAAAAAGCGTGAGCCGTGGCCAGTCATTAAACAGAACTTTAAACATTGAACATGCTATGATTGATAGTCGAGGCATGTTTTTGCATAAAAGGACGTTGAGGTTGAATATGATTAACTCTTTCGACTTTCTTTTTATCAGATAAACTAACGAAAAATTTTACATACATAAAATGATATTTATATAAATTTATATTTCTATCTAAAAGCTGTAAACATCCGACTTATTATTTAAATGTTTTTAAATATATCTTTAAGATAATCATATTTTTGAAAATGCAAGCAAAGGTTGAGGAGTATTAAGGTCACATCATCACACATTCTACAGTGGGAAAAAACAGTAAACCTGCAAAGAAATCGGTAACCATGGAAAAAGGCAACAAACAAGAGTGTTTCTTATGTAAGAAAACCCAAGAAATTCAATGGAATGGTTTTTAATGGCCGCACGAATCGCCATCCTGCTCGTTTTACCCCAAATGCCCAGCCGTTTTAGGGTTTTCTGTAATATTTGTTCTGTAACTTGAAAAGAAATCGAATGCGGTCTACTGAAATAGCTTGATTTTCTGTGAAAATGTCTGGAAAATCGAATGGAAGAGTGTATACTGGCCTCACGAAACGTTTTGGTGGTTATTTTACCCCATTTCCTTCATTTCATGATATCTTATTGTAAATCGTCCTTAAATCTCGATATTACTTATTAGAAGTTTACTAAATCTAGCTTATATTATGAAAAAAAAGTCTATAGAATCGAATGCCCGAACTTATACTGGCCGCACGAAACGTTTTGGTGGCTATTTTACCCCAATTCCTCCAATATGTGAAATTTTCATCTAAATCACCCTTAAGTCTTAAGCGATCCACGTTGAAAGCATACGAAAACTATCTTATATTATATAAAAAAAAAGTCTGGAGAATCGAATGGAAGAACCTACACTGGCCGCACGAAACGTTCTAGTGACTATTTTACCCCGATTCCTCTATTTCATTATATCTTATTGCAAATCTTTCTTAAATTTCGGTAAAACTTACTGGAAGTTTACTTAATCTAGCTTATCTTATGTAATAAAATTCTGTAGAATCGAATGCCAGAACTTATACTGGCCGCACGAATCGTTTTGGTAGCTACTTTACCCCAATTCCTCCATTTTGTGAGATCTCGATATTGTTGAAAGTTCATTATAGATAGCTTATCTTATAGAAAAATGTCTAGAGAATCAGACTCAGAAGAGAAAATTACCTAATTTTACATGGTAAAAGCTGCTTTAACCTGGTCCGACCCTAAAATGTCATACCTAACGTACAGAATGAAAAGTCCCTCCCAACGATCAAAATTCGATAAAGATGTTGAAGACCAGATGAATGAGTACATCGACTCCAATGCAGAAAAATGTACTAGCATGCCTTTCAGTTACGACGAACAAAGTGACTGCACTGATGGCGATTGTACCTCTGATGATGATGATAGTGGTTGAACTCCGTGGGTTTAATACACGTTTTGAAGCGGTCTGGATGAGCCTAATTTCTTTGTTATTACTTACTCTACATTCTCCGAACTCCAGAATTTCTTTCATCAAGAAATCATATGATATTAGAGAACGATTCATGCGGTAAATTTAAATTCTTCTATTTGATTCTCCAGATTACTTTCCACGAGTTCCACCAAGATGCAAGGACGACTTACAACAAGATATCATGGAATAGAGGAATTGGGGTAAAATAGTCATCAAAACGTTTCGTGCGGCCAGTGTAGTTTCTTCTATTCGGTTCTACAGACTTTTTTACATAAAGCTTGCTTCATTTAGAATTGGAAAAAACTTTTGCTCATATTGTGACGCTCCTGGTGGACGGATTTGGAATTTCTTGGCGCCCACGTGTCGGAAATTTTGTCAGCTTCACGTATTATTTTTGACATTCCGCAAATCGACTGTAATTTGTAAACAATCAACATGGAAGCAGAAAAAATGGGAAAAATGTGCAGAGTTATTTGGAAAATCCATTGTGGAAGCCTAGATGCATCTAGGCTAGCTAAACAGCTGAAATTGCTCAGAAATATCGTATGGCGCGTTATCAAACGGTATAAGGAAACATTGACGACGATTCGGAAGCCTCAAGCCAATCGTCGGAGTGGACCGGAAACTGCGTGGTATGATTTTGAAGACGATTAAGAGGAATCCTAATCTGTTGGACCGTGATTTGGACAGAAAACTCGGTGCTGCCCATAGTACCGTGAGGAGAACTCGACTCCCGAAGGAATCAAGTCGTATCTAGCTAGCAAACAGCCAAATCGGACCATAAAACAAAATAGTGTGGTCAAAATTCGTGCTCGGAAACTATATGACCAGGTGCTGACCAAGTTCGACGGGTGTCTTCTGATGAACGATGAAACCTATGTCAAGGCTGACTTCGGGCAAATCCCAGGTCAAAAATTTTACTTGACAAGGGCTCGGGAGGATGTTCCAGCCAAATTTAAATTTGTTTTTGAAGACAAATTTGCAAAAAAAAATTATGATTTGGCAGGGCATTTGGAGTTGTGGCAAAAAAAACAAGAGTTTTCGTTACAAATAAGACAATGACATCGGAACTAAACCGAAAAGAGTGTCTCCAAAAACGAATTTTACCGTTCATTCGATCCCACGACCATCCCGTAATGTTTGGGCCAGATTTGGCAAGCTGTCATTACAGCAAAGTCGTTCAAGAATGGTATGCAGAGAAAGGGGTTCAGTTTGTTCCGAAAAACTTTAACCCACCCAACTGCCCCCCGTTCCGCCCTATTGAGAAATACTGGGCAATCATGAAGAGGAGACTCAAGGTAAAGGGAAAGGTTGTCAAAGACATCAATCAGATAACGACCTGGTGGAATAAGATAGCTAAAACGATGGACGAAGAAGGTATGCGCCGCCTAATGAGCCGTGTTACAGGAAAAATACGAGAATTCCTTCGAAACCGTGACGAATAATTTTATCCGTATTTTTTCTTAAAAGTATGAATAAAACGCTACATTTGTATAAAAAAAATCTTGAATTCAATAATAAATAACTGAAATACAGGCAATTGTCTTTGTTCCATTTCTATCTGAAGTAAGCTTTAAGATAAGCTGGATTTAGTAAACTTCCGGTTTTACCGAGATTTAAGGACGATTCACAATAAGATATTATGAAATGGAGAAATGGGGATAAATAGTAACCAGAACGTTTCATGCGGCCAATGTAGGTTCTCCCATTCGGCTCTACAAACTTTTTTACATAAGATAAGCTAGAAGATTCAGCAAACTTGCAAAAAGTTTTGCCAAGATTTAAGGACGATTTACAGTAAGGATCTCATGAAATGGAGGAACTGGGGTAAAATATCCACCAAAAAGTTTCGTGCGGCCAGTGTGGGTTCTTCTAATCGATTCTCCAGACTTTTTTACATGAAAGTAGGCTATTCCAGAATACCGCACTCGACTTCTTTTCAAGTTACAGAGCGAATGTTATAGGAAACCCCAAAACGACTGTACATTTGGGGTAAAACGAGCAGGATTGCGATTCGTGTTGCCATTGTAAACTATTCCATTGAATTCCTTGGACATTTTTACATAAGAAACGCTTTAGTTTGTTGACCTATCTCAATTATCATTATCAATTATCTCAATTAGTTCATGAGTTACACAATTCTTTGCGGGTTTTCATAGATTTTATTCCACAGTGCATTCTTTCGTATTGGCTGAAGTTGTAGTTGGAAAAGTCGTTTTGGCGATATACTATCTTTATTACTTTTCGAGGTGTTTAAGTATTTGTCAGTTGAAGAAGTTGTATTTCAATTTTAGCTTTGGTATATTCATATTTAACTAACAGTAACTCAACTCAATAATTAGAGCCTTTCAACTAAACTGACTTGATTTATTCATTTATTTAACAGTAGGCCATTTATTTATTTAATCGTAGCTCACAGACCCATGGCATGGCTGCCAGATGGCTGACTAAACGCTGCCAGCGGGAAAAATATTACTGGCAGACATTCTGGTGACTGACTATCTCGCCGCTGCCAGATATACAACTCAAACGATACAACCGTATCCACCAGGATTTTTCCACATTGAAATCTTTGACATTTTCAGCGAAGGTGAAAAGATGAAAACGCTCGGCTAACTTAGATACAGGCGACTTTGTTGGATTTGACAACCGTCACTGAATCAATTTTGGTAGCCGTCTGGTGGACATGGCTGCCCAGGTGTGGGGAGCTGAGATTCTGTCATCCTCCTTCTTCAACAGACATAAAACTTTCTTATCTTTTGTATGAACAGATTACATACATCCAAATGATACATAACTATCATCTTATCTTATCTTATCATTATCCTAATCTATAACTTTAACGCTAACGCTAATCATTAATCACGACATTAAAATAGTACAATTATTAAAGTCAGGAAAGAAACTAATGAATAGGTTTTTGACAATATTACGAGACAACTGAAGATAGAACTCGTTAAAACAATTGTTGAATAAGCGGCACATACTGGAGACTGGTTCATTAGAACCGTAGTTAGTTCTAGCTCGAGGAACGCGGAGAATCGCAAATTACGACAATGGATGTCAAAATTGAGCAGTTGTGGGAGATCTGCGCAATCAATCCGGGATTGGATTAAATCCGAAAAGAAAACAGCTTTGATGGAGTCCTGGTGAACAGACAGCAAACCGAGATTTATAAATCTATATCGATTTTTGCAGCTTGGAAGATTTGATGCATTTCTCCATGGCAGACGGCGCAAAACGAAATGAACGAATTTCCGCTGAACAGCATCAATCAGCAGCTTTTGATAATACGGTGCCCAAACAACGACAATGTACTCAAGAGTTGAGCGAACTAATGCGCTATATAATAATTTCAAGCAATATAAGTTGTCGAAATTTTTTGCAATACGATCTTTGATGCTTTTGAGATTGTATATTCTACATGACCTTTGAAATTAAGTTCAGGATCCAGAAACACTCCTAAATCCTTGATTGATGACTCCCGTTTTAGGACTGTTTGCGAAATAGTGTAATCATACCTGATCGTTGTTCTTTTGCTAGAGAAGGAAATGACGGAACATTTAGAAGCGTTTAGCACCATCCTGTTAACGTTGCACCAATTAAAGAATACATTTAATTGAGACTGCAAGACCAAGTTTCTTGATGAAATGAGATAGCTTAAAAGTACTAGATTCAAATAAAAGTTATAATGTCATTAGCATTAGCATCAGAGATCGCCGGTATATTTCACCTCTTAAACCACCAAGGAACAATTGAGGTTGAATGAGAAATATATCATAACTAGCTGTCCCTCCCAAAATGTATGACTGGATTCAAATTATTTCTTGCAATCATTTTCACCATATTCAGACTGCAGAATAATTACAATACAGGTACCAATTCCGAAGTACTTTTTGTAGTCTTCATCATTGTATCCGTTTCATAAGTTTATTAGTTTGAACTAATGAATATTGCAAGAAGTAGTTCAAAATACGTATGCGTATTGTAAGTATTATTCCTTAGTGAAAATGCAGTGACATGACAATAAATATTAGCATTCAATTGTGATAAACAAAGTGAAATTGATTAACAGGCAAACGCCAGAATGTGATTTTTAAAGTAATTTTTCGATTCAACGGGCGTTTTTATTACGTAGAAAGTTAGGTAGATTTAATGTTTGAATAAAATCAATAAAAATAAGTATTGTCCTTAGATCAATTTTGGAAAAACGATCTATGCAAAGTATGGGCTGCCAACTTTGTATACGATTCGGCACGAAATCCATCAAAATAATCTCAATCAATTCGATGTTAATATTTTTCCTAGAGATAGCAAAATTTGCTTGCTATTCGATATTTTGACTTTGTTTATATACTTACATACTTTAAAAAGAGCATTGATAACATTTTTTTAACTATTCATTTATATAATTTAAAATGTAAATTTACATGAGGATTCAAATTTATGATTACAATATATCGTCATACTTTCTCATTGCAGTCAGAGTTTCCTTGCAATCTTGTATTGTTTTCTTCTTATAAGAAATAGTTCCCTCGACAATATATTCGTCCCAGTAATGCAACTCATTATTCTTCAGTAAAACGACGTCTATAAGTTTTTAAATACGGCGGCACAGGCACACAGATCCTGTCGGGAGCTTTATGACAACGTGATGCTAACTGTAATGTCAAGAGGGGAACGAGAGTAAGTTTACTGGTCCATGGCACCAAACAATTTCTGCTTCTTTTCTTTGGATCTTTACTCACTAGAATAACTGGCAGCGGAGAAAAACGAATCCGTACCGCTTATCCATTTAAATTTGATTTTAATTTTATTTCGTCCCAAGATCATGAGTTTAACTTTAATGTTTTCACCAAAGTTTTTGTGCCAATGGTTGTGGGAAGATGTGACGACCCGCTGCGTGTGGCGTGTTTGGCTGCACCGCAACTTATCCGGATAATTGAACGAGATACTTTCAAAATATACTGAGCCATGAAAATGAGGGATAAACTTGGGATATATGTGGGAGTGAGTTTTCTGAAATTTGTGGTACTTCTACAAAGTGTACATTCATGTTCTTACACGGAACCACCCGCGATCCCATTTCAACCAGAATATTAGTTGATTTTCTGAAATCGATTGGTTAAAATTTGCTACAACTAATCGATTGTTGTTTTAACTAAACTGTCATTTTTGTTTTTCGATTAGCAAAAACGATGGTTGAAACAACTAATTTAACTATTTGAAAAGAAAATGCTGTCAATTAGTTAGGACACATACCTTCCAATTTCAACAAATATTTTAGTTGAAATAACTGGTGTTGTTATTGGAACAAAATTCTGTTAATTGAAAAATAAATCGGTTTTATTTGTTTTAGACATTGCAAATAGTTGAATCAATTCGAACAATGCTATTGATTTGCGAAAATTTTAGTCAATTTATATGAGCTTGGGTGCATCAACCGCTGGGAATTGGAATTTTGCGACGGCAATTAAACGCGCCATTCAATCGCAGCGCGTTCTGTGTGTTTGAAACTCTTCGCTCCTGTTACTTTCATAAATTAAATTCATGCCAAAAAGCGTTTTATTGCTAATGCATGAACATCATCATCGGTATCAAACAGCTGGAAGTAAAACATTCAGCTGGAAGTAAATCAATGATCGAATTTGAAGCATGAAATTTTTGCGCATACCTGATTGAAGATTACGAGATGATCATTCATTAACATTTTCTAATTTGTCACCAAATCTTTTTCATCTTAAACAAGGTTAACTTTATCACAACACCGCTATTATATAACCACTTGTTATCATAAATTTCTCAAATCGAATGAACACAATTTCACAAAACGCTTTAACCATCGATGTTGTTTTCATTGACATTTTGAAGCGACGCGAACAGATTTCAACTAAAAAAGTTGTTGATTTTGCATTGCAATTATTGTTTTGCTTTCAACTGTCTCCGGCATTTGACAGCATTGAAAACAACATATTTTTCAACTACTTGAATATATGCAAATCAAAAATCATATTGGTTGAATCAAAAATAAATTAGTTAAATCAATTATCGCAAAAATCAAAAACTGCGATATCGCGATTTTATGATCGAAGGGTTCTCCGTGTAGGATTGCTCGCTTGAAAAAAATAAATGAAACAAGATCAAAGCTAAGCCGAACAAAAATTGATTTCTTTTAATTGACATTCCTAACAACCGTGACAAGTGTTGTGAAATATCACAACCACTGAATAAAAATGGTGAAATAATTATTAATTATTGATAATAATTAATTGGATTGAGATCCTTTAAGATAATTCAATTTTGTTGCCACGGTACCACAGAAGTATCTCTCGACTAACCGAATCTGACAAAAGCTTTACAGGTTCATTACTTGACTTGATTAATACTAGAATTTCCTTTTCCAGATACTCTTCTTTTTTATCTGTAGCAACAAAACCAGAAATTTTTTAGCGAATTCATCAGTAGAAAAATCCTCCTAATTCACTCAGTGGTGTGATAATGCCTTTTTCTTTCAAACAGTCTCATTGAAGCATATTTTTTCATTGAGATTATCTTTGACACGTATTTGGGCTAAATTTTGACACAAATTCATTCAGGTTGGGTAGCTCACAAAACTGTGTTCAGTGTTCAATACTTACGTCGCTTCTACCGTTTCGTTTGCCGATTTTGAAACAGACCATTGAACCGAGCACCTTTTTTCGTTCAACAAATCTTGCAGACAGATCCATAGCTGAGCCATTTTGAAAGTTTTTATCCACTTATGAACGTTTTTATCCACTTATGAACGTTTTTGTCAACATATATGAACACTACATATCTGTAGAATACTTCTACTTCATGTAGAATAACAACAAATTTTCTTTCTATATGAAGATAACACAAAATTTCTACGCTATTTTAGTATGAGTAAAAACAACAACAAACCGTTCCTGCAAACTGAACGGTTATTTTATGCAGTATGCCGTTCAACAAACGCTCGACGACCAACAAAATATGATCACTTGCTGAGTGGGTAGCTTCTAAACAGGTCAAAGTTTGTTGATACCTGTTAAGGCGTCACCTAGAACGTAGAGCGAATAAAAAAAAGTGCGGTTTGCGTTACTATGACGATTATAACACATGGATCAATAAGTCCCGAGACTAACAATGGGGTTTAAACTCGGCGAACCACCGACAAATCGTTGCTTTTGATGGACAAGAGTCCGGATAACATTTTTCAATCCATTGTTTCGCTTGCACGGTGTTTTTACCCATTAAAAAAACAATGTTTTATCAAAACACGAAACTCGGTTTTTTCCATTTTTTAAACAAACTACAAAACGACTTTACTCCAACCTCGATAACTCAGCTGTTTCTGGTCGGATCGACTTAAAATTTTGACCAGTTTCAAGCAAAGGTTAGTACTCTAGCCGTTGTGCACTCGAAAAAAAAACACCTTTAACCACCCGAATGGGTACCCGGGTACCCATTTTTTTAAATCGCTGTAAGTTGAGCATTTTTCAACCGATTGAAGTAATTTTAGCACTGTTGGATTCAGGAACTTAAGCTCTTTGGGATTGGTACCCATAAAGATGGACATGATGCTCCTGGTTCCCAGGAACCCGGATATCCTAAATGAGTTCCGACATCGAGGCATTTATACACGGATTTCACGTATTTTTGTAATCTTATCTAAGAATTGCTATATGAAATCAAGTGCTATGCTGAGTTGTTATGTTTATATATTTCAGGGGGCATCCGTTATGTACGTAACATAAAATTTTGAATTTTTCTACCACTCCTTTCCCCCTTTGTCGAGCATTTCTCAATCTTTTCACCATGTATTGTCACGTATTTTTGAAACCTCTCCCCCCTAAACGCGTGACGTACTTTATGTATGTTCCCTTATATACTTCACTTTCTTATCTTCAGTTTGAAAATTATTATGTACTTCAGGCCTATTGCGAGGAGCACGCAATACCAAATTTTGTGTTATGTATGCAATGTAATTAAATGCAATCAAAATTAGTGAAAGCAGTAGTAAATTTCAGGTAATAAAAATATAAGGAGTGTAATGAAAATGTAACGAAAACAATAAATTTTGAAATTGAACATGTAATCAATTCGGTCTGCGTGCCCCTCGGCCTCAGGCGATGTAAATATGTATAAGTGAGATGTCCTGCAACAGTTGGCAGCGTTGTGTATTCTACATATGTTTCATTTTGGTACGGCCTTTCTCAAATAGCTGGTTTGGAAAAGTTTCAAATTAGTAAATGACATTTATGGTGGAAAACACAAGTGTCGGAACATTCTACGGAAATCCGGATTAACGGGAACCAGAAGAACCTACTACAGCAATATACACGGCCATCGAAAAGTGGATAAATTTCTGAATTTACCCGTACTGAAAAAATTCAAATCGGATGGAATTTGCCTTAGTTACAAGCATTTTTATTTGTGGGTACCCGGGTACCCATTCGGGTGTTTACGTAATAAAAAAAATTTGAGCCCCCCCATTCGACCCCCCTTACTGTAAAATGAAAAGTCAAAGCATGAGAAGTTATGGTCCAACTAGTTCTTGGAATTGACCGAATTGCAGAATCTTAGTTTAAACCTAACTCAGAAATTTCTTATTTTGAAATTCGAAAAGGTACCCGGGTACCCATTCGAGTGCATAAGGGCTAGAAAGACGTGGTTACTGGTTTACTACGAGCGCCATCTCTGCTTTAGTCTCGGGACTTATTGATCCATGTGTTATCTCCGAAACCGGAAGTGTCTGCCAAGTGATCTTCAAATTTAATCCAAAATCCAATGAAAGGCTTCCAAATGAACCTCAGTTTGCCATCTCCGAGAAAATAGAGCGTAAAAAAGTGTAGTTTGTCGTTTACGTCACTTCTAGGATTATATATACCGAACCTGAAATCACAGCCATGTGATTTTCGAACTTGATTCACATCCCAATGTTAGCTTCCAAACTAGTCACAGTTTGTTGAAATCGGTTAAGCCATCTCTGACAAAATTGAACGTATAGAAAAAAAAAACTATTTTAATCCACCTAGTGGTGTAATGATCCCTTTTTCATATCATATATAATATTGTGGTACTTTTCACAATAATTTTCTTCTACTATTGAAAAGTTTTGTTTTGCATCACCTAGTATAACCTACAAAACTAAAACAGTTCCCACATCGGTTAGGACTTCTCTAAGGAAACGAAATGAGTTCCACTATTTCAGGTACTTCCGGAAACGGAAGAACAAGATTGCTTACATTGTGTATCGCTAGAACAAAAGAGTGTCTATATACCAAAGCAAGAAGCACGACGACGAGAACGGGTATAACTTTTCAGGTTAACGCGGTTGATGCAAATGGCGCAGAATTGTCCGATGACGTCCCGATTGAGGCGCTAAGATCGGGCCGATATCGTGCTCAATCGTTCCGATGATCGGACCAACTTTTCAGTACGATTTTGACATCGTACTTTAAACAACGCACAGTGGGGAAAAACGATCAAAAACGCGGGGTAAAACGGTATAAAAAGATTCGTGCGATCATTGAATTCATTTGGAATCCTATTTTCAGGTCTTTCTTCGTAATATCAATCGATTTTCATCAACCGCAATCAGCCTGCTTTCGGTATGCGAGAGAAAGTTTAACCAGAAATACGACTTTTGATATAAATTGGGGTAAAACGGGTTAAACTGGCTAGTACTGTCATTCCCATTGTGTTTGATTGGATCACAAATGTTTTGCACGTATTATGAACCAATATTGATAGATCGCATTGAATCTGCTTTTGGATTGTAGATCATATTTCAACGGAATATTATAACTAGAAAAGAAATGGGGTAAAACGGTGCAACGAGTTTTCTGCTGTCAATAAAACTATATGCAATCGATTTGTTAGACTTTTTTACATTGGAAACACTCTATTCGCTCTTCTGCAAGTTCTTCGGTTTCATGTTATATAGTTAAGCTCGAATACAATGCAGTATAAAAAGGGAACTTGGGGTAAAATGAACATGATAGCGTTTCGTGCGGTCCTTCTAAATACATGGAATCGATTTTACGGACCATTTTACACCAAAAGCGTGTTTTGTGGTCAGCTGTATCATGCCTTCAAAAAAATCGTCGCGTTTTTGGTCCATTTTTTCCCACTGTGCAACGGTTGAAAAATTTATTGCCGTGTAATTCCGAAGTTGTATTAGAAGAAAATTCAGGAATTTCGTATAGGATCACAAGACCTTTGATTTGCACCTAAGTTTGTGAAAATCGGTAAAGCCATCTCTGAGAAAAGGATAGCCGAAATCCATTTGATTGGCCGTCTACTATCAATGTCTACTGATTGGAATAGTTTTGAGCCTACTTTCGATGCCTACATTTCTCAATTCGACGAACTGAGTCGAATGATATGACACTCTACCGTCCGGGCCTCGGTTCGAAAGCCTGTTTTTCACAACTGAAAGCCGGTGATACCACAACCTTACTATATGAAAAAGGCAAAACGGTATGACATTTAAGTCACTTGTACGATTATATCTCCGAATCCTTGAAGTGTCTGCCATGTGATTATCGAACTTGATCCACAACCCAATAGTAGCTTTCAAAGGAGCCTAAGCTCATTGAAATAGGCTTAGGAGAAATCAGCAATCTTTAAGATAGGAGCATGTGAAACGAAATTGTAATGAAATCATTCCTAACATATAACACATGGATCAATAAGTACCGAGACCAAAGCAGAGATGGCGCTCGTAGTAAACCAGTAACCACGTCTTTCTAGAGTACTAACCTTTGCTTGAAACGGGTCAAAATTTCAAGTCGATCCGACCAGAAACAGCTGAGTTATCGAGGTTGGAGTAAAGTCGTTTTGTAGTTTGTTTCAAAAATGGAAAAAACCGAGTTTCGTGTTTTGATAAAAGATTGTTTTTTATGGGTAAAAACACCGTGCAAGCGAAACAATGGATTGAAAAATGTTATCCGGACTCTTGTCCGTCAAAGACAACGATTTGTCGGTGGTTCGCCGAGTTTAAACGTGGTCGTACCGACACAAATGACGCGGAACGCTCGGGTAGACCTGTAGAAGCCGTTACACCGGAAAATGTGAGTGAAGTGACAAAAATTATAATGAAAGATCGTAAAGTGAAGCTCCGTGAAATTGCTGAGATGACACAGATATCATATGGAAGTGTATTTACTATCCTTCATGAAAAATTGAGCATGAAAAAGGTTTTTTCCAAGTGGGTGTTCGATGGAACAAAAACAGCAACGAGTCGATGATTCAGAAAGCAGTTTATCGCTATTTACTCACAACGAAAAAGATTTATTGCGTCGTTACGTGACCATGGACGAAACATGGATACATCACTACACTCCAGAGTCGAAGCGGCAGTCATCTGAGTGGCGCACAGCTGGCGAAAGCCGTCCGAAGCGTCCGAAAACGCAGCAGTCAGCTGGCAAAGTCATGGCGTCAGTTTTTTTGGATACGCATGGCGTGATTTTCATAGACTACCTCGAAAAAGGTAAATCGATCAATAGTGATTATTATATTGATGCGTTTGAAGGAGGAAATCGCAAAAAAAACGACCACACATGCAGAGAAAAAAATCCTTTTTCATCAAGACGATGCACCCTGCCACAAGTCGATGAAAACAATGGCGAAATTGAACGAATTTGGCTTTGATCTGCTTCCCCACCCCCATACTCGCCAGATTCAGCCCCCAGTGACTACTGGCTCTTTGCTGATCCTAAAAAAATGCTCCAGGGAAAAAGATTTGGCTCAAATGAGGTCATCGCTGAAACAGAAGCTTATTTTGAAGCGAAAGATAAATTTTTTTTATAAACATGGTATTGAAAAATTGGAAAAACGTTGGAACCATTGTATCACCCTAAAAGGTGATTATGTTGATGAATAAAAAAAAATTTGCAAAAAAATATTCATTAAGACAATAAAATGGTCTTAATGAATATGTATCGGTCAAGTCATAAAATTGCAGAACGTAGTACTTTCTGTGAAAATGTGTGAGTTGGTTCACCAAAATCGAAAAGCTGTTCAACAGTGCCAAACGTTCTCAAACAAGATGTTATGGGTTCGTAATAACCCAACGTCGTTCGATGAAATCTCGGCTGCAGTTTACTGGTGGAGCGCAGCGATCGTTGTGAAGTACGGAAATCAAGTAGAGACAGAAACTCAGAAGAGTCGATATCACCGTTAATCAGTTTTGCCACGAAAACAGCTTGCTGAATTTTTCTGCGTCGTCCCAATGAGTCGAGTCCGAACAGTCGACAGCGATCGGGATATGGTGTGAGCTCAAGCGATTTCCTCCAAGGAAGGTTTCTTAGAGCAAGACGAACAAATCTTTTCTGTACGCGTTCAATCCCGTAAGTTCCAAACCAGCTGATACGGATTCCAAATTAGGCTAGCACTTTCCAGTATAGGACGAACCAAGGAGCAATATAACGCTTTCAAGCAATGCGGATCTTTGAAGTCTCGCCCGATATTCGCAATGAAACCTAATTGCCGTGTTGTTGTTGTTGTTGAAATTATAGATAAACGATGTAGATTGAAGGTAAGCTTAGCATCTAACAAAACACCAAGATCATTAACATGATCAACTCTCTGGAGCCTTTGTCCATCAATTTCATAGTCGAATCGAATTGGATTCAGTATTCGGTGTAACGTTATGACCTGACATTTTGCAATGGTGACAATAAGCCAGTTTCTATGACACCAGGCGACGAATGTATCAAGAAGATTTTGAAGCCGGATGCAGTCGTCGATAGAATGAACTTCAAGATACAATTTCAAATCATCGCAACCAACACTGAGCAGCGAAACAGCATCATTGAAGAACAGCAAAAACAAAAGTGGACCCATATTGCTGCCTTGAGGAACTCCAGATAGATTTGAAAACGGAGATGATATTATATTGAATATCACAGGAAATATGTCCGGATATGCTGGGAATATCTCAAAACCAAAAATCATTAGTGATCAAGGATCAGTAGTAGTAAAACGTACAATGAGGTTTCAACCTGGAAGGGTGCTTAATGATTTGCATTGCGAAATATGCCAAAAAGCCTTCAGGTATTATAACATTGCTTTTGTGGAACTTGACATTTTGTTTCGACACTTGAAGAGAGATCAGAGTACAGACATTTTGTTTCAACAGAATTCGAAGCCAATTATTAGTGTGCTTAGAGGCTAGTGCTACAGAATCTGACTGATACTAAGAATCCATCCAAAACATACGACAACTAGCATATAGTAAAATCAGCATTGAGCCATTCGGGTATAAAGGTATGTCAAAAACGATTTCCAATTTCGCATCGGGCTTGGCTCTACTTGATGCTGATAAATAAAAGTGCTGTTGAGAGAGGTGTCTTGTAATACTTTTTGTTTCTCTTCAAGTCTAGTCTTGCATGATTTTCATTTAGGATACGGTGACTACAGACAGGCGCGGCAACTATGGGAGGGCCAAGCACTTTTCGTCCCTTCAAAAGATTTATTGGAGTGGCCATGCCCTCCCAATATTTTGGCAAATGGAATAAATATTTGAAAATTTGCTAGAAATATCTAGTGATATAACACTTTTTCCGTATCCCCCTAGTTAGTCTCCGTAATCGTTCATATGTCTTAAGTAAGTTACTACAAGTTACTACAAGTTTTAAACTAATTTACTACAATGTGCTATACTTTACCACTTTCGAATATTGACTATTACTGAAATAGTAAGGAAAATGTTTTGTGATCGTGTCAAAACATTCGGAAGAGAAACTAAACTTGCTTACTTAGTTGCTTTATATTTGCTCTACTCCTCCGTTCCCTTCATAAAAATGTTTTTTATATTGCAAAATTTAATTATCTGCCGTAATAAGTTTTGTGCCCTCCTAATATTTCATGGAACTTGCCGCCCTCGACTATAGAAATACCTTATTCCCTTCAAAACAAGACAGCTTTAACATCGTCTGAAGAGTATATATAAATCTAATCGAACAAAAATGTATCAAAATGTTCACGTATTAGGCATATTAAATCAGTGTGGGTTTGTCCTACAAATAAAATGCACAATCATCATGAACATAACAATGTTCGCACCCATTTCCGGATCAATATATAGCATCCATAAGAACGAAACTGGGTTTTGATGAGGATTTAAACGGGTCCATTGCAAGCGATAAAATTTATCCAGACAGCACAAATCTCTGCTGCCACAATATGAGTTTTGACTGGATATTTTCTGGTACAGCAGCTAAATAACTTTATTGTCATCAATTTATCTGATAAGCACCTCATAAATCTTCGAATTTAATATTTATTAACGTTGGCAGGAAATTCTGTGCTTACTCGCGGCATTTCCCTGCCTCATCTTACTTCAATGAATTTCCATAATCGGGTTAAATATATAGGAAAGCAACATCAACTAACGAATTGAAATGGTGGTGCTCACTGGCTGATAAAATGCGAATATATCACAGTTGAAAGAACTAATAGTTTTAAAACTTTATTGAGACTTTTCGGAAAACCAATAAAAAAGTTCCAACTCATGAATCGACATTAACCCATTATGTCCTAGCGTATGATATATGATAGAACGTGAACACCTAACAGGTTTACTGTAGCTTATACTTTTATTTTTTATGTATTAAAAATGAGAACAATATTTTATTAAATTTGCTATTTGTTTTTTTCTACCTTGTAGAGTTTACTCATGAAAAGCAAGTACAAGCTGTTTTTTTATAATAAAATTTTTATTCTGGCCTTTTTACGTAAAAGCTTTACGTGGCCGATTGGCTTACACTTTTGTTACTTAACAATGTTTTATTTGCTATTGGATCTCGTTGTCACCCTTTTTCTAGGGGGAGATGAGTTTCCATTTCCATCCAACGAGGATCGGGGGTCACTTTGTCCGCGGCTTATCTCATCATCCATTGCTTCATCATCGGTGTTGTATGTGATTTCCGTTTTCTTTTCGTTTTCCTTGTTTATGGTAGTCTTGGGCTCGTTGAGAGTTGCTGTAGATGCGCCTTGTTGTACATTGGTTGCAGTTGCTGGTTGGTTGGAGGGTAAGTTGTTAACTGCAGCTGGTGTACTTTGTTCTATAGGGGATACTGATGGTTTCGTTGAAGGGGATGCTTCATTGTTGTTGGTGGCTGTCACAGGTTTACTGGGGTTGCCTGGGGTTTGTGTTAAGGAAGCACCGTTGTCCCTTGGTGTGGTTGTCTTCTTGTCCAGTTTATCACATGGCTTACCGTAGTGAACCGCTTTTTGGCGATATTGACATGTGGCCATCTGATTGTCATAGGTAACAAGTGATTTGTACGGAATTCTTGTATCCTGACCGAAAGTCACATAAGAATGTATAGGCCTCTTCAAGCGCATGCGTAACAAACGTACGCCATTTAGAATACCGGGGGAAAAGTTCTTCCACTTTTCTTTTTCGATAGAGAGAATCTCTCCGTATTGGGACATTGTTTTGCGAATATAAGAATCGGTGACGCTCGAGGGAAGATCATGCACACGCACTTCTATAGCACTATCTTCCATATATACTGGAATGTTGTACTTAATGTTCTCGTGCTCCTCATAGTGCACATTGTTATTGTCTTTTGCGAATTTAATTGCATCCAACTCTTTATAAAACTGGATGTAAACAACATTATTTGTCTTATTGCATTGAAGTAAATGTACACGTTTAATGTCAAGATGCATTTGCTCCTTAAGCAAACCTTCAAGTTCTCGTATCGAAGGTCGAATTTTGCACTGCCTGAAGTCAACAACAATTGTACAATTACGTGTCGGCGGTAGCTTTTGTTTGTTTGGTTCACTCATTTCGTTCTATTGTTCACTACACAATACTGTACTTGGTTTTTTTCCGTCCCGACGGTAAGCGGTTTTGTTAAATCGACTGACTTGGATGAGATGTGAAAGCGAACTGAAGTACAAGTTGTTGAAATTAATATTACTGCAGGGTGGTATGAAAAGTGTTATAGTAATAATGTAGTTTGATATTGAATATTTTGTTTTCCTGATAAGTCCTCTTTTTAAAATGATTGATTTCAATTGAATTTAAGTTCAATTTGTTTTTAATTCCAGTCAATGTTTTATTTTTTTATTTTATTTTATTTTATTTTATTTGGAGGCAGGGAATTATATGAGTATATTTAACAACCAATGGATGATACAAAGAGAAAGCTCGAAATCATAAAGTGGACGAGGATACGGATTATGTTGGTTGCACCAGATCTTTGGATCTTCTCTTTGTTAGTATTTTTTAAATTGTATACAATGGATTCTTTGATAAATAAAAAGGCAAAATAGCCCAAAAAAGTACGAAATTCTCGATGGTGACAATGACGATAGTGACAATATGTCATACATAACAACAGAGTGCAGGTGGCGTTAGCATGTAAATTACGAGATGAATTGAAGATCAAAACTCAATACTCCCGTAAAATGTTAAAAATAAGTAGTTTTTTTTTATTAAATTGAGATTCAAATTCGTTTTTTTGCATACTACCAGTCCCATTTCATGTTTTATTTAATTAGCTTTATACTCTTATGCAAAAGGAAAAAAATCTTAGTGTAATATTACTTACAACTGATTTAAAAATACATCGGATATGTCGGAGAGGGAATCTTATATAGAAAGACTATGCATTCGCTATGAAAACCGACTTTTGGTGCGAGGTCCGGAGGGCCGTGTGTCATATACCATTCGAAGCACCGGAAATAGTGGTCAAAAACTCAAAACATACATACACACACAGACATTTTCCGATCTCGTCGAACTGAGTCGAATGGTAATTCACACTATGGGTCTCCGAGGTTCCGTTCGAAAGTCGATTTTTCCAGCAATTCTAATACCTTTCTATAGAGAAAGGCAAAAAGGAACTCTCTTCATTTTCTTGGAGATGTCTGAGTCAATTTTTACAAACTTAAAGATTTAAACAGTGTGCTATAATAAATATGTAATATTTCAAACAAATAAAAATATCACAGCAAAAATAAAAAGAAAAATGTACTCCTGTTATAGCAAAGTGAAAATTCAAAACGATTGCATCTATTATCATCTTTTCCTTCGAGCCAATGGATCGAACAGAGATGAAAAATTTATTCCAATTATTTCTGCAAATTATTCCGTGTACCCACTAAAATATTTAAGCAACCAAAAGTTCTACAATTACTTAAAACATCCGCTTTCTTGCTGCTTATTGGTAGATGCGAAACGTTTGAAAACTTAAAAGTACTGAACAAGTTCAGCGTGAACTTTCTCGCTGCACAGGGCTTGTATTGTGAATCCTCAAACGAACGAAGCAACAAAAAATATCTGCTGTGAACACTTTGCTTGACATAGCTGAATGAGAGACCTATATTAGAGAGAAACTGGATGCGTGAGAGTATATGCTACTGAGCAGACCAATTCCCCTTGCCAAGTAAATTGTCTGTGCTCTCATTCTCAGTTAACACATGAACTAAGCAATCCATGACAATGTAATGAAGTGAAGGGTTCACTCTCGTTAGTATTGTACGAGAAAGAAGACCTTTCCTCACGGTGTGCTACAAGACGCGAAGCAACGTCATATAGGCAATGTTTACGATTTATTTTTAAAAAGTAGGTTTACAGAAATCATTTTTAACATAATGTTCGCATTCCAAGACCAAATTTGATCACATTTCAAACAGACTTTAAACATTTTATAGCAGAAATTTTGCATTTGAGCCCATTTTCAAAACGATCAATTTGTTTCTTGGCAGTTTACACTGTGTATATATCCTAGAAACACTAAAAGCAATGTTCTTTAAATTAATATTCATCGGAACTAAATGTTATGAAACTAGTTTCCTCATAGGCATCTACAATATGAGAACCATTCATCAAATGTTAACCTCATGAAGCATAGGTCTCAGCAAGCGGGCATATTCATGAACTAATGAACGAACGAAGCAGCTCTCCTGGCTTGGGTTGCGCTGTGAATTCTACCTGACATACGAATGTGTGTGAATAGCACAGATGGTGAAACCCTTTCGTTCATATTCGTTGCTTCAATATGCAAGCCCTGTCGCTGCATAGAAGCTAAATAATGTATTCTAGAAGATACTGTGGATAATTATTTCATAAACAGGCTGCTTAACTTGGTAAGTTTCTTAAGCCAAATCAGTCCCTTTTATTTGAAGTTTTATTTAGTTAAATACTAAAAGAAATTAAGTCGCAGATTGCTGCTACTATGGTATATTACCATACAGTAGCGTACCTAGAGGGGGGCGAAGGGGGCATTCGCCCCGGGCGCAATATTTGAAGGGGACGGCAAAGTCATTTTTTTGGACCTTTTTTTTGCTCGTCGAAGATCTTTGCGGATTTCCGGATTTTGGTTCAGCTTTTTTTGCTCTCCGAAGAATCCAACGATGGGAGCGGCAAAACTCTTATTTTGCCCTGGGCGCCAAATTTCCTCGGTACGCCACTGTTACCATAAATTTGATTCAAGGGGAGACCAGGACAAATACGCCTATGTTTTTCGAATAACAACATAAGTCACGCGCTAGTTGTTTTTCTAAGAAACAAAACTCCCATTATCATTTTCATAGATCCATTTTAGTGTTTAAGAATCAACGAATAAATTGAAGTAGTGTTAAATTGGGCATTCGGAAAACCATCGAGGAAGTGGGTACGGATGGAAGTAATGAAAAACAGCTTTTTAGAAACGAAATATATCGTTTTTATTTAGGTACAGTGCCAGAACTTTTTTTCGAAACTCCTCCTGCGTCCACTCAATGGGAATTTGATGAATATTTCCTGTTCATCAAGGGCCAAGAGTATTTTGTGAAGAACAATTTGTACGTGTGCGCCCAGTATGTTTTGGAGTAAATACGTCCATCTAAATCATTGGCAGCAGAACAAACTGCGGCAAAAAGGGAGAGGGACATGCAAAAATATAAACAAGGCAAGATAACTTAGAATGAAGATCGAAAAAAAAATAACTACTGCATATTCCTAAAATCCCCAATTCATATTATTTGTAAGTAATCTTTCAGAATGCAATTCATAGTTGTTCAATACCATTATATGTTCAAATACTATAATTAGGTATTTTTAAGTCTAAATGGCAATTTTGAATTATGCCACAAACAAAAGCTATCTAATTTGGAAGTCATATCGCTTGTAACGACCAAAGAATCATTTCTACTTCGATAAACAGCCCGTCATCTTCACATTCATTTTACAATGGCACCAGTGCGATTATTTTTATAACGCTTCTCTTTGCGATAATTCTAACTGAAGCTTTTTGCTTTTCATTCAATGGCAAGCTTTTCAATAGAAGAGATAAATGTCAGTATAATGCATGGACAATGAAATGCTTTTGTTATACTATCCCAACTAGTTGAGGAGTGGCTCTCCTGCCTTACTGGTTTTACTACCGAGTACAAAGGAATGTTTAAAGCGTCTTTATGAGTGATTGACACCAATGAGTTGATCCTTGCTATTACTTGACGCAGACAGAACTTCTCTATTGTGCATTTTTAGTAATAACTAGGGATGCAAATGGTAGCGGTAGAATACATTTATCCTTGTACATTTTACACATTCAAAATTCTACAGCCTGCTACAACTGCTTGATGGTACATTTACCGCAGAGAGAGTATTAGCGACGATCAGAACGGTACAGGTAAAACTAATGGCGTTTTCGTTTTTAATTTGCACTACACCGGTGCAGTGCTACACTGAGGCATGAATAAACGAACAAAAATGACAAAAACATAAACAGTAACCATTGACTACAATAAACGATTCCATTGCACAGAGCTACACCAAACTTTTGATGAGTGCTACACCAGTGGTATCGGTGCAGAAAAAGTGTAGCACTGGTGTAGTGCAATTTGCAAAAACGAACGGTTTCAGTGCAGCTTTCGCTACACCAGTGTAGTGCAATTTAAAAACGAAAACGACATAAGTTTTGTTCTACTTCATTCTACATTTTCTTGATGGTACAACCTTGTACTGCTGCTTGAAACTCCCGTAGATTTCAAAAATGTACTGTAGTTTCCTACCGCCAACGAAAAAAAAGTATTCTAGTGCGGACAAAAATGTACTCTACTGCGGATGAAAAAGTACTTTACAGCTGCGGACGAAAATGTATTCTACCGCTGTACTTTACGGTGTTTGCTCAGAAGGTGTGTAGTGAAAGGTTGATTGAATTAATTTTTCACATGCATAAGTATTATTTTTGAGTAAAGACAAACTATTTATCTATTTGAACTACTGATTATATTTTATTAAACTAGGAATTCGTTGATATTATGCTTTAATCTTTTCGAACGATGCAATTTGTTATCTGGTATCAAGACCTGTTTTTACATGAAGAATTGCATTTGCATGAGCCTATCTTGTACAATTTTTGTGTTGACTATATTTTATGTTTAGAATAATCCAGACTAAAATAGATTAAAATTTATGGCTTTAGAAATGCATTCATCTTACATAGGGTTATTGTACTAATAATCATTTCATTTGTGGAGCTACCACGTTATTTTGAGGATTACGCGACTACCAATAAACAAATTATGATAAAAACGGATGAAATATCTTTGTTTCTGTTCTGAAAAATCAGATTACGGCATAATTCTGCATAATACTGGTGTTATTACCTTTGCGAATGCACTCAGAATGCACCATATTCAGCAACTAAAATCAATATCAAGGACAATATCATTTTTTCCTTGCATTTTTATTTCTAATTATATCTTTGTTTCAAACGTATGCATTTCTAAGGGATTCTTCAAAGAACTTTTCTAAGTCTCTTCACGGAAACACAGAAGCCTTTTCCTGTAATCTATCCATACATAAAATATATTTAGGCTGTGTTTACAACTCAATAGAAGCTAGGTTTAATCAAATAAGGACAAGAAGAAATTTGATTTCCGCTTCGAACCTTTTGTCGATGTTACTATCTTCAAAGATGTATTTTTATTGAACGATCAGTATTGTTTGTACCTCTCTCTCAACTAGAAAAATCAAATATCGAGTTTAAAGAAATTGTTAAGTATTTCGCTACGTTTAGAGTTTTAGTGACTCGAAGTGGAAATCATTGTTTGTCAAAAAAATTTTTTTTTTCAATAAATCCCAAGCTAAAGAATAATCCATCGTAAAATCTATAAAATGAGAATAAAAAATACAAATGGTAAACTTTTGTTTTACTAATATACGAAGGATGTTTTTTAGCGATCATCATCAGCACAAATTAAATTTCGGATAATTACATAATTTACTGAAATTGAAAAGCTAATAACGATTTCAGAAAGATATAGTCTTGGATATCTGAATATTTTCCATGTTTTGGGCAGTAAGCCTAATGTTTTTTCGAGCAAACTTAAATAAATCGATTTTGTGGGACCAAAGATGATATTTTACCAGTTTTTCATCCAAACCGACCAAAATAGCAGAAATGTTCTACAGCTTACCAATCTCGTGTATTTACAATTTTTATGTAAATGTCCCCAAACTTCAGTACGGAGTGATAAATAATTCAGTATAAAATTATGAAGAAATGAGTCTTAGCTCAGCTCTACCGATCGATCGGTAAATGATACTTTTTACTGATCTTATTGTTGAGCTGTTCGAAAGTCAGCAATATTTTTCCGATTTTTCTTATCAGAGGAGGGTGGCCCAAACTTCCCACTTTAGGCTAAGTCGCCATAAAAAACCGTAGTGGTCATAAGTCAACAATTTTCAGGTGGTCCTTAGGTTGCTGTCAGAGAGAACGCGATATGCAAAGCACCTTCTTTTCTCTTTCTAATGCGACACCTTTGGAAAAATAATATAAATGAACAATCAGCTTGGGCTCTCCGAGACTAATCATTGTGCTTGTGGCGAAGGTTATCGAGATATTGATCATGTCGTTTGGACATGCGTGGAGTATCGTGATGTCAGATCTCAACTAATAAATTCTTTGCGTACCCAAGGTAGACTATCCAATATCCCAGTTCGAGACATTCTTGCTTGTCGTGACCTTTCATACATGAAACTTATTTATCATTTCATAAAGAAAACTGGAGTTTCAATTTAATAAAGGCCCCTTTCAAGACTTAGTTCTGATCCCAGTTGCGTCCATGAGTTCAACCAATAGCTAAATTAGAATAAAAATAATGTAATGATACAAACAAACTCGAAACAGTTTATGAAATTATTAACAAAATGTCTGAAAATAACAGCTTATTTTATAATTTATAGAAGTTAATCGTTTGGTTCAAATAATATTTCCGAGTAGATTTCATAATTAATGACGAGTTACCTAAGGTGATATTTAAGTAATAAGAGAATATGTTTTAATAAATGCAAAACGTTGTGACTATGTTAGAATTAAATTAGGATAAGAATATTATGTAAAAGTGATGCTACGGCGAAGAAAAACTTATGTAAACTGCCTTAAGAAATAAACGTATTTATGAAAAAAAAAACAATCAGCTGACGAGGATAGCAAGACGGTGATCATACAAATGGAAATAAATTTGGATGATCTGCATGTTGTAACACAGTACAACACGTTTTTTAATACATATGATTGACGGTAGTACAAATAGAGTATATTGAATCTAACTATGGTGGGTTAAGTTACTATTCTAATTTGTTTCTTTAGTACTGTGTTTAATTATTGATTATGTTTTATTGTGAAACACACTCATCAATCCGTTAATTTGTTCTTAAAATAACAAAACCTTCTAACTGACAGAGTTCCGAGTATTTCCATTCCAAGTGAGTTTTTCATTAATTTCGATCGAAATACTAATTGATTTTAATATTTTGTTCATATCACGGTTTGAATTATTTTACACGTATTAATATGTCATTTCGGAAGTAATCTTTTAGATTTATACAAAGTTAGTGAGAATCGATCAAACCATTTCAAAAATATCTTTCGCCCACTACTTTCCGGAACCAGTAAAGTCGAATTGAGTTTACTTGTCCATCAATTAACAAGTCCAGAAAACATGAATAATTTATTGAACTAATCACACAGTCACTTTGCGAAATAAGTGAACTGATTCAAACGGTATAAGATTCTCGGCCTCTATTCAAAAGTTGATTCTCACAGCGATTACATTTCTTTATTTGAAAAACATAAATAATTCTGTAACTTCATAATTTTATTTCAAAACATTTTTGGCTCGAGAAAAATACTTCATTAATACCCTGTGGCAGAACCAACCAATAATACCTCCTGACAACGATCAAAAGCTTAAAACCGGGGTTAAATAAATGATATTAGCAATACTCTCCCTGTCCCTGGTAATAACATACTTTGCTTAACACTAGCTTCACAAAATCGAGTTCATATTCCCAGCATCATAATGTTACTTTATGCTATGGCGAAAGTGATAGATACTCCTGAATAGTGTTGAAATTATTATGAAAACTACGATGCATAACTACAATAACCGCGCTTGTAGTGTGTCTAGACCGATTGAAAAAACAAGCGAACAGGAAAGGGATTTCAAACTGTGCGCATCTAGTCTAGTTTTAGCAAAGCTGTAACTGATGCATATTGTTCCTCAAGATGGACGCCAAGATGATTATCGCTAGTCGATCTTTTATTGATAGATCCATTTAGAGTATTTGAATTGAAGTGTTCTGTTTTTTCGTCGTAAACGTAATGGTCGAATGGCCAGGGATTTCATCATGATCCAAGCTTGTACCTTTGAAGCGTTTATACCACTCGTATGCCTGTGTTTTTCCTAGACACGATTTACCAAAGGCATTTTCTAACATTTTCAACGTTTCGGAACACTTAAATCCATTTGCAACACAAAATTTTATGCACGCACGTTGTTCTAAATTTTCATCCATTATAAAAATCACCACACGAAATTTTTTCAACTTTTTGTATAGACGCCAAACAAAAACTAATCGTACGATATGCGTCAAAATTTGACAGAATGTGTATAAAAGTGTTGCCAACGTTGAGAGAATAAAAGTTTACCGATTGGACAAGCGCGGGAATTTTAAAATGAAAATTCCGGTTCTTTTTTGATCATAAGGTATACACCCTCATTCTTGTTTACGGCCGTATGCGATACGTTCGAAAGTAAAGCAAATTCGTATTCCCGTTTACGTTCGAATCAATCACACTTTTAAACATCGTACATGCATAAAAACAACGCCCATCCAACCAACTTTAAAATATCAGTTCTGGTATAGATTTGAGTTGTAAATAAAAATCTTTGATATCATTTGTTATTTGACTTGTTTTTTTCACTGATTTTGTATCATCATGTTTGCTTACGTCCATATCGACCATACGACGAACACATGCTTTCGAACGAATGCGAACAAGCCATTCTTGTTTTCACTCGAACGTGTACGTACGCGATTCCTGTGCAAAAGAAGGATCGGTAGCGCAGGTAGTTTTTAAATGAAGATTGCAAGCATCAAGGAAGTGACGAATGCTACATAATAAATAAATATCGTACTCAGGACCAATTTTATTCAAGTCGGTAAATAAAATTTAAAATTAAACTTCGTGCAAAGTAAAAAAAGCATTTGAAATAGCAGTCCGATCAGTAGTATCTGCGTAAAATATGTTGCATTTTTCTTGCAATTTTGTCATGTTTTCGATAGCCTACATATTTATTTCATTGGTAAAATCATGCATTTAATATAAAATAAAGCATGTTTACCCATGGCGTATTTTCCATAAGGGGCTGTCCATAAAAGACGTCACACTTTTTTTACGATTTTTGACTCCCCATCCCCCCTTTGTCACAAATTGTCACAGAAGCAAAGTCCCCCCACCCCCCCTATGTCACATGTCACGAATTCAAAATAAATAAAATTCATCTCAATACATTCTCAATATGTATGACAAACCATACAAATATGAGGGAAATCGATTTATTACATGCTGTCATTAGATTAAAAAATATCCCTAAAACTACAAAATCATCGGAATTATTTTATTAATATCAATTGTACAAATTTACAAAAGTATTTGGTTGGAATTGATGAAACATTTAAATCATCTGTTTTATTCCTCCTAGGGGTACACAGATATATTATTGTTTTAGGTAAAGAATAATATTTCCTTAGTGTAGCATACAGGGCTGAGAAAATAAGACCAAAACCTCATCAAAACGAGATCACTGCCGGAGAATCTTTTCATGATCAGTTGATCAGTGAATTTTAAATCACATCGTTCAATATCGGTACTGATCTTCCGTCACACAATGGGCAGTGATTTTGAGCTAAAATGATTCTTTATTTATGTAAGTTCAATCATTGGATGATTCGATAAGCTTTGATGTTGGTGGAGGAAAATCACATATGATCAAGATAAGACATGACATGATCTACGTCTGAAATCGTTGATCTCCCGCCTTTTTTCAAATGGAGTACAATTGAATAAACTGCATCAGAATCAGATAAGAGAAATTCTTATGATATACAGTTATGGACGAACCCGAATAGCATATGGCCCGTACGCACAGACCTTAGCAAAGTACGCGCCAGCAGTAAGACGCCAGTGTATCCAACGCGTAGAGATGTCAACAACCCCGTTACCAATTATTGAACCGCTGACATCGCAGCAGACATCCGGCCACCGTAGTTGCATCAGCCAGGAACCATCAGTAATTGCATCAGCCGAAACCTCCACGCCGCATCGACGATTCGACATGTTCGGACAGGATAACCGCTGAATCAATAGTTTAGGGCTAGGTAGTCAGGTCTAACGAACATTCAGGCAGGACAAGTTAGTCAGTTCGATTTAAGAAGTGAAACAGTTCGGTCCCAAGACCAACAGTGGAATTAAAGTGTAAAACATTTTTAAAAACCTTTTCATGTAATAAAGAACTTAAGTGGCGCAGTCGTACGGCTCGTTCTACGACTTAGTGAAGAGACTCCAACAAGTGTAGTGAAAGTTTACGATTAAGTAAAACCTACAAATTAGTGTTCAATCCGGAACGTTGATTGACCGGCGGAGAAGTTTCATCGAGAAGCATCGCAAGCCATCCCTCACCCCGTAGGCGATTCGCGTCAATCAATTGGAGGATCTCAACTAAAGCGGTGGATTTAAATCCTTCAAGAACGAGGAACCGTGAGTAATCTCTCCCTTTCTTTTACTAAAAACTTTATGCCCAAATTCAATCCTATTCCAAAAGTAAGAGCCTTAAAGTTCTCTGAAATGGAAAACGTTAATTTGCAAGCCATCTTTGACCAAATTCAAAGCTTGGAACAAAGAATCGGTGCTCTCCAAATGGAGAATAGCACTTTACAACAGCAGCAGCAACAACTGCAACAACAACAACGGCAAGCTCCCATAATGGAGGAACGCCGCACTGACTTCTTTAGAATTCCTGATCCAATTCGGATGATTCCATCATTCGACGGGAATAAGAAACAATTGACTCATTGGCTAGACACAGCCAGAAGAGCTTTAAATTTATGCCGACCACACGTAGCACCGGATCTATTTGCCGTGTACGAACAGGCGGTGATAACCAAAGTCGAAGGCAAAGCCCGAGACATGATATGTGTAAATGGAAACCCTACTACCTTCGAGGAGGTAGCAGACATGTTACACAGTGCTTATGGTGATCGCAATAACATTGCGACTTACCAAACACAACTCTGGTCATTGAAAATGACCGAATCTTTACACATTTATTACAAACGCACTAAAGAAATTATGGTTAACATGAAATCTTTAGCGAAGCAAAATCAAACATACTTGGCACACTGGGAAGCAATAAACCAATTTCTAGAACAAGAATGTTTGGCTGCTTTTATAAATGGACTCAGTAAACCATATTTCGGATATGCTCAAACTGCTCAACCAAGTGATTTAGAGGATGCCTATGCATTCTTGTGTAGATTCCAAAATGCAGAGAAAACTAAAACACACACCCAAGCAGCGTTCGAGCAACAACCTAATTCCAACAAAAATTTTAAGCCTTTTAATAAACCATACAATAAATACCCGGAAGCACAATCTTCAACCCGGCACAAAAATTCATCAGACAGGCAAAAAACGACACCAATGGAAATAGACCCATCGTTGCGTTCTAACAGAATTTACAATCACGATGCCGAGCAGGAAGACAACGAATTAGATATAAGCGACACCGAAGAGGAAGTAGAAGCCGAAGAATCTGGTGTAAATTTTCAAATTGTCTTTCCTCACAACGCGCTGACCTGAATGCAATAAACGGATTACCCTATGTAACAGTTAAACTCTTTGACAAAGATACAAAATTACTAGTAGACAGTGGTTCAAACAAAAATTTTATTTCTCCCCGTCTGATCCCAAAATCAAAACAAGAAAAATGCAAAACCATTCGAATCTCGAACACTTCAGGGCAACATTCCGCTGATAAAAAATTTATTACGACACTTTTCGGTATGAAACAAAAAGTTCATTTTTACCTTTTAAATTTTCATAAATTTTTCGACGGTATCATTGGTTATGAAACACTCTCTGATTTAGAAGCTCTTATTGACGTGAGCAATCATAAATTAGTTCTCCCACAAAAAACACTTGCCATGCAAATAAGGAAATTAGGTCCGCCGCAGATCACACTGACTGAAAATTCGACGAGAATCATTAAACTCCCTGTTTCTCAAGACAGTGGCAACGTTTACCTTCCTAATGATATAAAAATAGACAATGCAGTAATCCAGTCAGGATTGTATCATGCAGAAAAAGGTTTCGTAAACGCCCCGATAAGAAATTTCGGCCAAACCGTGACATTTCATTGGACGCATCCGGCAAAAACAATACAGGTAGCAGAGGTGAATAACATAAACTTAAATCACCTGCATCAAACATCTCACACACCCTACGCAGAATTAGAAAAAATGATTAGAAGTAGTCATCTTAACTCTGAAGAAAAACCTGCTTTATTGAAAACCCTTGCTAAATATTCCAAAATCCTTCACAAAGATTCAGAAAAATTGTCTTGCACTTCCACAATCCAACATCGAATTAAAACAGTTGACGACATTCCAGTGCACACGAAAACATACAGATACCCCCAGGTTCACAAAGCTGAAGTCGAGAAGCAAGTAAACGAAATGTTTGAAGATGGAATTATCCAGAATTCCATCTCACCATGGACATCTCCAATTTGGATCGTTCCAAAGAAACTTGATGCTAGCGGCAAGAAGAAATGGCGCATTGTCATAGATTACCGCAAATTAAACGAAAAAACCGTGGATGACAAATTTCCAATCCCACGAATCGAGGAAATACTCGATAGGCTTGGTCGTAGTACCTACTTCACTACGTTAGATCTAAAATCTGGATTCCACCAGATTGAAGTCCATCCCAAGGACAGGCCGAAAACCGCTTTCAGTACGGACCAAGGACATTTTGAATTCATACGTATGCCTTTCGGACTTAAAAACGCACCAGCAACTTTCCAGCGTGTAATGAATCACATTCTTGGAAATTTAATCGGAAAGTGTTGCCTAGTCTATTTAGATGACATCATAATCTTTGGTAATTCACTTCAGCAACATCTCGACAATTTAAACAAAGTTCTTCAAACACTCGCTCAAGCTAATCTAAAAATTCAGCTAGACAAATGTGAGTTCCTTCAGAAGGAATGTGAGTTTTTAGGCCATATAATAACCCAAGACGGCATTCGACCAAATCCGAATAAAATTGAAAAAATTCTAGGTTGGCCAATTCCAAAGACCACTACTCAAATCAAAGGATTCTTAGGTTTACTTGGATATTACAGGAAATTTATTCGCGACTTCGCGAAACTAACTAAACCTTTAACGAAATGTTTAAAAAAAGGATGAAAAAATTATTCATAACGAACAATTCATTAACTGCTTCAATGATTGTAAACGATTACTGACAACCGATCCCATTTTAAAATATCCTGATTTTAACAAGAAATTTATTCTCGAAACTGACGCAAGCGACTTCGCACTCGGAGCAGTTTTGTCCCAAAAATTCGATGACGGTAAAGAACACCCTATTGCATACGCATCAAGAACTTTGAATGAAGCAGAATGCAACTATTCTGCTACTGAAAAAGAATTGTTAGCCATTGTTTGGGCAACAAAACATTTTAGACCGTACATTTATGGAACCCATTTTGAAATACGCACGGACCACAAACCACTCGTGTGGCTCCGACAGAAAAATGATTTAAACCGAAGACTTTTACATTGGAAACTTGCTTTAGAAGAACTTGAATTCGAAATCAAGTACAAAAAAGGAACATTAAACACAAATGCGGACGCACTTTCTCGTATCGAACCTGAACCAGAACAGCAAACAGAAATAAACGCAAACTCCTCCTCCAGTGACGACATGACACAACACTCTGCGGATACCGACGATAGCGACTTTATCCCATCGACACTTAGGCCTCTAAACGACTTCAGAAATCAAATTATTCTGCAAGAAGCGAACGAGGATAGCCAAGAATCTCTAACCTTATTTAGAAACTATCATAGAACTATAATCAAAAAGACCAATTTCGGTCCCGCCTCATTAATCAACATTTTGAAGGAATACGCCACAAATAGGTGCACTACCGGCATTTACTGTAGCGAAAAGATACTGTGTAGTTTACAAACAATATACAAGAACTATTTCTCCAGAGCGAAGACATTTAAAATATTCTGGACGCAACAATTGCTAGAAGACATAACTGACGAACTTGAACAAGACCTAATAATCCAAAGACAACACAACGCAAACCATAGAGGCATTACCGAAACTAAATCCCACATATCCCGAAAATATTTTTTCCCGAATATGAAATCAAAAATTACCAAATTTATCAACCTTTGCAGGTTATGCCAAACAGCTAAGTATGAAAGAAGGCCATATAAACAACAATATAAACTAACAGCAACACCTACAAAACCGTTGCAAATTGTACATATGGACATTTTTATCATCAATAACAAACATTATCTAACATTATGCGATAAGTTTTCAAGACTAACAATGGCGATCCCTCTAAGGACACGCAACGCTATACACATACTTAAAGCTATAACTCACTTCTTTTCAAACGTAGGAAAACCTTCCCTTCTCGTCATGGACCAAGAAGCATCATTCACTTCAACAACAATTAAAGAGTTCCTTGAAGAAAATGATGTTGAGTACCATTATACAAGTGTTGGGCAGTCCTCTTCCAACGGAACGGTTGAAATTGTTCACAGAACGTTGAGAGAACTGCATAACATCTTGAGTATTAGAGAAACAACAAAAGATTTGTCAGAAACAGGAAAAATTAATTTGGCAGTCTCTATTTATAACGAATCAATACACTCGCAAACAAAATTAACCCCTAAAGAGCTATTCTTTGGCTTTAAAAATGAGGAAACGGTACCCGAGGATTTAGAAGAAAGAATTAGACAAAAAGAGATATTCTACAGAATCTTTTCTGAAAAATATGAACAAAAGAAGCTCAGAGATTTAGAAAAACTAAACAAGAGCAGAGAAGAGCCTGAAAATTTCTCTTTAAATGACACGATCTTCGAGAGAAAACGCAATAATTTAAAACACCAACCTCGATATCAAGAACTAAAAGTAGTAGAAAATAGGGAAACTAACATAATTGACGAGAGCGGAAGAAAAATCCACAAAACTAAGCTAAAACGAAAACGAAATATTTTACCCTAACAATAATTAATAATCCCATTTTTTGTCTTCAATTTAATGTTTCTTTACAGCTGAAAGATGACACCGAGAGTTACTATAATTTATTGTTGCATCATACTTCTGTGGTGCGATTTCATCAGTCCTTCTGACATAGAAATAATCGAACTAAACAACAATCCAGGCATTGTTGCTTTCAAAACCAAACCCGTTTTTTTAAAAGAAGGTTCCCACACGCTAATTCACAAATTCAATCTGTATCCATTTAGTATTATCTTAAAACAATATAAAACAATTATTAACAAACTAGAAGAAAATTCAAATATTATCGAAATAGTCAACATTTTAAAACAAAAACATAGCCAAGCTTATTTTGTACTAGAAAATTTAACTATAAAACGAAGGAAAACAAAAAGATCTCTCAATTTTCTTGGATCTACTATAAAAATGATAACGGGAAACCTTGATAATGAAGATTTACTCAAAATTGAAAATCAATTGGAATCTTTGAAATATTCAAACAATGCTTTAATTACAGAAAACAATGAACAGGTCAGAGTAAATGAGTTATTTGAAAGCAGGATTAACAATTTAACAAAAGAAGCTTATAGACAATCTATAGAAATTGATAGCATCATAAAACAAGCTAGGTTGAGTTTAGACAGGCCAATCGACTGGAAACACATTCTACACGTACACAGCATCATCTTCAACATCGACATGATCCACCACCAGCTGATGACAATCTTCGAATCAATACAACTATCGAAACTTGGTATAATATCAAAAACGTTCTTACAACCTCCAGAACTGGAATTTGCAACGCAACTGTTGGAATCACAAGGCATATCAATTGAAAGCTACGATCAAACTTATGAGTTTCTGGAACCTGTAGCTTTTCATAACGATTCAGACATAATAGTCCTTATCAAAATTCCCAAGCTTAGACGAGGAGAATATGTACAACTTCATATAGAAACCATTCCCATAAACGGCAAAATCATCGCAATAAACGCTACCAACGCTATTGTTGGCAACAACGAATCATATCTGGTAGAACATCCATGCAATAACATTGAGAAAAACAGTATTTGTGACATACAAAATCTCTTCAACATATCCAACGACAAATGTCTCCATCCAATATTACGAGGAAATCCTGGTACTTGTACTTTTACAAAGCCATCAACGCTCTCGAAGTTCAAATCAATCGAAAACCTTGGAGTACTGATAAAAAACTCCATTGAACCAACACTTATGCAGAACAGTTGTGGTTTTGGATCAAGAAATCTGACAGGAACATACCTTGTGTCATTCGAAAATTGCTCCATAAAACTCAATGGAACGCAGTTCAACAACAAGATTTTCAAAGGAAAAACCAAACCCACTATCCTTCCACTCCATTTAGTGCACGTAAATGAATCAGAATTAATATCTGAGCCCATCACCAATTTGGAACTGTTACACGTACATAACCGTCATAAGCTAGAGTATCTAGAAACCATTACAAAAAGGACCAGAGTATTTAACATTGGAGCCATAGTTTTAATCACATGTCTCGTCATAACCTTCGTTACATTCATCATACGAGAAATCTACAAACTTAAACTGAAACTAATTATTCGAATTCCAATAGACAAAGTTGCAGACAGCTCACAATTAGGGTTGAACCGAGACGGTTCAATCTAAGAAGGGGGAAGTTATGGACGAACCCGAATAGCATATGGCCCGTACGCACAGACCTTAGCAAAGTACGCGCCAGCAGTAAGACGCCAGTGTATCCAACGCGTAGAGATGTCAACAACCCCGTTACCAATTATTGAACCGCTGACATCGCAGCAGACATCCGGCCACCGTAGTTGCATCAGCCAGGAACCATCAGTAATTGCATCAGCCGAAACCTCCACGCCGCATCGACGATTCGACATGTTCGGACAGGATAACCGCTGAATCAATAGTTTAGGGCTAGGTAGTCAGGTCTAACGAACATTCAGGCAGGACAAGTTAGTCAGTTCGATTTAAGAAGTGAAACAGTTCGGTCCCAAGACCAACAGTGGAATTAAAGTGTAAAACATTTTTAAAAACCTTTTCATGTAATAAAGAACTTAAGTGGCGCAGTCGTACGGCTCGTTCTACGACTTAGTGAAGAGACTCCAACAAGTGTAGTGAAAGTTTACGATTAAGTAAAACCTACAAATTAGTGTTCAATCCGGAACGTTGATTGACCGGCGGAGAAGTTTCATCGAGAAGCATCGCAAGCCATCCCTCACCCCGTAGGCGATTCGCGTCAATCAATTGGAGGATCTCAACTAAAGCGGTGGATTTAAATCCTTCAAGAACGAGGAACCGTGAGTAATCTCTCCCTTTCTTTTACTAAAAACTTTATGCCCAAATTCAATCCTATTCCAAAAGTAAGAGCCTTAAAGTTCTCTGAAATGGAAAACGTTAATTTGCAAGCCATCTTTGACCAAATTCAAAGCTTGGAACAAAGAATCGGTGCTCTCCAAATGGAGAATAGCACTTTACAACAGCAGCAGCAACAACTGCAACAACAACAACGGCAAGCTCCCATAATGGAGGAACGCCGCACTGACTTCTTTAGAATTCCTGATCCAATTCGGATGATTCCATCATTCGACGGGAATAAGAAACAATTGACTCATTGGCTAGACACAGCCAGAAGAGCTTTAAATTTATGCCGACCACACGTAGCACCGGATCTATTTGCCGTGTACGAACAGGCGGTGATAACCAAAGTCGAAGGCAAAGCCCGAGACATGATATGTGTAAATGGAAACCCTACTACCTTCGAGGAGGTAGCAGACATGTTACACAGTGCTTATGGTGATCGCAATAACATTGCGACTTACCAAACACAACTCTGGTCATTGAAAATGACCGAATCTTTACACATTTATTACAAACGCACTAAAGAAATTATGGTTAACATGAAATCTTTAGCGAAGCAAAATCAAACATACTTGGCACACTGGGAAGCAATAAACCAATTTCTAGAACAAGAATGTTTGGCTGCTTTTATAAATGGACTCAGTAAACCATATTTCGGATATGCTCAAACTGCTCAACCAAGTGATTTAGAGGATGCCTATGCATTCTTGTGTAGATTCCAAAATGCAGAGAAAACTAAAACACACACCCAAGCAGCGTTCGAGCAACAACCTAATTCCAACAAAAATTTTAAGCCTTTTAATAAACCATACAATAAATACCCGGAAGCACAATCTTCAACCCGGCACAAAAATTCATCAGACAGGCAAAAAACGACACCAATGGAAATAGACCCATCGTTGCGTTCTAACAGAATTTACAATCACGATGCCGAGCAGGAAGACAACGAATTAGATATAAGCGACACCGAAGAGGAAGTAGAAGCCGAAGAATCTGGTGTAAATTTTCAAATTGTCTTTCCTCACAACGCGCTGACCTGAATGCAATAAACGGATTACCCTATGTAACAGTTAAACTCTTTGACAAAGATACAAAATTACTAGTAGACAGTGGTTCAAACAAAAATTTTATTTCTCCCCGTCTGATCCCAAAATCAAAACAAGAAAAATGCAAAACCATTCGAATCTCGAACACTTCAGGGCAACATTCCGCTGATAAAAAATTTATTACGACACTTTTCGGTATGAAACAAAAAGTTCATTTTTACCTTTTAAATTTTCATAAATTTTTCGACGGTATCATTGGTTATGAAACACTCTCTGATTTAGAAGCTCTTATTGACGTGAGCAATCATAAATTAGTTCTCCCACAAAAAACACTTGCCATGCAAATAAGGAAATTAGGTCCGCCGCAGATCACACTGACTGAAAATTCGACGAGAATCATTAAACTCCCTGTTTCTCAAGACAGTGGCAACGTTTACCTTCCTAATGATATAAAAATAGACAATGCAGTAATCCAGTCAGGATTGTATCATGCAGAAAAAGGTTTCGTAAACGCCCCGATAAGAAATTTCGGCCAAACCGTGACATTTCATTGGACGCATCCGGCAAAAACAATACAGGTAGCAGAGGTGAATAACATAAACTTAAATCACCTGCATCAAACATCTCACACACCCTACGCAGAATTAGAAAAAATGATTAGAAGTAGTCATCTTAACTCTGAAGAAAAACCTGCTTTATTGAAAACCCTTGCTAAATATTCCAAAATCCTTCACAAAGATTCAGAAAAATTGTCTTGCACTTCCACAATCCAACATCGAATTAAAACAGTTGACGACATTCCAGTGCACACGAAAACATACAGATACCCCCAGGTTCACAAAGCTGAAGTCGAGAAGCAAGTAAACGAAATGTTTGAAGATGGAATTATCCAGAATTCCATCTCACCATGGACATCTCCAATTTGGATCGTTCCAAAGAAACTTGATGCTAGCGGCAAGAAGAAATGGCGCATTGTCATAGATTACCGCAAATTAAACGAAAAAACCGTGGATGACAAATTTCCAATCCCACGAATCGAGGAAATACTCGATAGGCTTGGTCGTAGTACCTACTTCACTACGTTAGATCTAAAATCTGGATTCCACCAGATTGAAGTCCATCCCAAGGACAGGCCGAAAACCGCTTTCAGTACGGACCAAGGACATTTTGAATTCATACGTATGCCTTTCGGACTTAAAAACGCACCAGCAACTTTCCAGCGTGTAATGAATCACATTCTTGGAAATTTAATCGGAAAGTGTTGCCTAGTCTATTTAGATGACATCATAATCTTTGGTAATTCACTTCAGCAACATCTCGACAATTTAAACAAAGTTCTTCAAACACTCGCTCAAGCTAATCTAAAAATTCAGCTAGACAAATGTGAGTTCCTTCAGAAGGAATGTGAGTTTTTAGGCCATATAATAACCCAAGACGGCATTCGACCAAATCCGAATAAAATTGAAAAAATTCTAGGTTGGCCAATTCCAAAGACCACTACTCAAATCAAAGGATTCTTAGGTTTACTTGGATATTACAGGAAATTTATTCGCGACTTCGCGAAACTAACTAAACCTTTAACGAAATGTTTAAAAAAAGGATGAAAAAATTATTCATAACGAACAATTCATTAACTGCTTCAATGATTGTAAACGATTACTGACAACCGATCCCATTTTAAAATATCCTGATTTTAACAAGAAATTTATTCTCGAAACTGACGCAAGCGACTTCGCACTCGGAGCAGTTTTGTCCCAAAAATTCGATGACGGTAAAGAACACCCTATTGCATACGCATCAAGAACTTTGAATGAAGCAGAATGCAACTATTCTGCTACTGAAAAAGAATTGTTAGCCATTGTTTGGGCAACAAAACATTTTAGACCGTACATTTATGGAACCCATTTTGAAATACGCACGGACCACAAACCACTCGTGTGGCTCCGACAGAAAAATGATTTAAACCGAAGACTTTTACATTGGAAACTTGCTTTAGAAGAACTTGAATTCGAAATCAAGTACAAAAAAGGAACATTAAACACAAATGCGGACGCACTTTCTCGTATCGAACCTGAACCAGAACAGCAAACAGAAATAAACGCAAACTCCTCCTCCAGTGACGACATGACACAACACTCTGCGGATACCGACGATAGCGACTTTATCCCATCGACACTTAGGCCTCTAAACGACTTCAGAAATCAAATTATTCTGCAAGAAGCGAACGAGGATAGCCAAGAATCTCTAACCTTATTTAGAAACTATCATAGAACTATAATCAAAAAGACCAATTTCGGTCCCGCCTCATTAATCAACATTTTGAAGGAATACGCCACAAATAGGTGCACTACCGGCATTTACTGTAGCGAAAAGATACTGTGTAGTTTACAAACAATATACAAGAACTATTTCTCCAGAGCGAAGACATTTAAAATATTCTGGACGCAACAATTGCTAGAAGACATAACTGACGAACTTGAACAAGACCTAATAATCCAAAGACAACACAACGCAAACCATAGAGGCATTACCGAAACTAAATCCCACATATCCCGAAAATATTTTTTCCCGAATATGAAATCAAAAATTACCAAATTTATCAACCTTTGCAGGTTATGCCAAACAGCTAAGTATGAAAGAAGGCCATATAAACAACAATATAAACCTACAAAACCGTTGCAAATTGTACATATGGACATTTTTATCATCAATAACAAACATTATCTAACATTATGCGATAAGTTTTCAAGACTAACAATGGCGATCCCTCTAAGGACACGCAACGCTATACACATACTTAAAGCTATAACTCACTTCTTTTCAAACGTAGGAAAACCTTCCCTTCTCGTCATGGACCAAGAAGCATCATTCACTTCAACAACAATTAAAGAGTTCCTTGAAGAAAATGATGTTGAGTACCATTATACAAGTGTTGGGCAGTCCTCTTCCAACGGAACGGTTGAAATTGTTCACAGAACGTTGAGAGAACTGCATAACATCTTGAGTATTAGAGAAACAACAAAAGATTTGTCAGAAACAGGAAAAATTAATTTGGCAGTCTCTATTTATAACGAATCAATACACTCGCAAACAAAATTAACCCCTAAAGAGCTATTCTTTGGCTTTAAAAATGAGGAAACGGTACCCGAGGATTTAGAAGAAAGAATTAGACAAAAAGAGATATTCTACAGAATCTTTTCTGAAAAATATGAACAAAAGAAGCTCAGAGATTTAGAAAAACTCAACAAGAGCAGAGAAGAGCCTGAAAATTTCTCTTTAAATGACACGATCTTCGAGAGAAAACGCAATAATTTAAAACACCAACCTCGATATCAAGAACTAAAAGTAGTAGAAAATAGGGAAACTAACATAATTGACGAGAGCGGAAGAAAAATCCACAAAACTAAGCTAAAACGAAAACGAAATATTTTACCCTAACAATAATTAATAATCCCATTTTTTGTCTTCAATTTAATGTTTCTTTACAGCTGAAAGATGACACCGAGAGTTACTATAATTTATTGTTGCATCATACTTCTGTGGTGCGATTTCATCAGTCCTTCTGACATAGAAATAATCGAACTAAACAACAATCCAGGCATTGTTGCTTTCAAAACCAAACCCGTTTTTTTAAAAGAAGGTTCCCACACGCTAATTCACAAATTCAATCTGTATCCATTTAGTATTATCTTAAAACAATATAAAACAATTATTAACAAACTAGAAGAAAATTCAAATATTATCGAAATAGTCAACATTTTAAAACAAAAACATAGCCAAGCTTATTTTGTACTAGAAAATTTAACTATAAAACGAAGGAAAACAAAAAGATCTCTCAATTTTCTTGGATCTACTATAAAAATGATAACGGGAAACCTTGATAATGAAGATTTACTCAAAATTGAAAATCAATTGGAATCTTTGAAATATTCAAACAATGCTTTAATTACAGAAAACAATGAACAGGTCAGAGTAAATGAGTTATTTGAAAGCAGGATTAACAATTTAACAAAAGAAGCTTATAGACAATCTATAGAAATTGATAGCATCATAAAACAAGCTAGGTTGAGTTTAGACAGGCCAATCGACTGGAAACACATTCTACACGTACACAGCATCATCTTCAACATCGACATGATCCACCACCAGCTGATGACAATCTTCGAATCAATACAACTATCGAAACTTGGTATAATATCAAAAACGTTCTTACAACCTCCAGAACTGGAATTTGCAACGCAACTGTTGGAATCACAAGGCATATCAATTGAAAGCTACGATCAAACTTATGAGTTTCTGGAACCTGTAGCTTTTCATAACGATTCAGACATAATAGTCCTTATCAAAATTCCCAAGCTTAGACGAGGAGAATATGTACAACTTCATATAGAAACCATTCCCATAAACGGCAAAATCATCGCAATAAACGCTACCAACGCTATTGTTGGCAACAACGAATCATATCTGGTAGAACATCCATGCAATAACATTGAGAAAAACAGTATTTGTGACATACAAAATCTCTTCAACATATCCAACGACAAATGTCTCCATCCAATATTACGAGGAAATCCTGGTACTTGTACTTTTACAAAGCCATCAACGCTCTCGAAGTTCAAATCAATCGAAAACCTTGGAGTACTGATAAAAAACTCCATTGAACCAACACTTATGCAGAACAGTTGTGGTTTTGGATCAAGAAATCTGACAGGAACATACCTTGTGTCATTCGAAAATTGCTCCATAAAACTCAATGGAACGCAGTTCAACAACAAGATTTTCAAAGGAAAAACCAAACCCACTATCCTTCCACTCCATTTAGTGCACGTAAATGAATCAGAATTAATATCTGAGCCCATCACCAATTTGGAACTGTTACACGTACATAACCGTCATAAGCTAGAGTATCTAGAAACCATTACAAAAAGGACCAGAGTATTTAACATTGGAGCCATAGTTTTAATCACATGTCTCGTCATAACCTTCGTTACATTCATCATACGAGAAATCTACAAACTTAAACTGAAACTAATTATTCGAATTCCAATAGACAAAGTTGCAGACAGCTCACAATTAGGGTTGAACCGAGACGGTTCAATCTAAGAAGGGGGAAGTTATGGACGAACCCGAATAGCATATGGCCCGTACGCACAGACCTTAGCAAAGTACGCGCCAGCAGTAAGACGCCAGTGTATCCAACGCGTAGAGATGTCAACAACCCCGTTACCAATTATTGAACCGCTGACATCGCAGCAGACATCCGGCCACCGTAGTTGCATCAGCCAGGAACCATCAGTAATTGCATCAGCCGAAACCTCCACGCCGCATCGACGATTCGACATGTTCGGACAGGATAACCGCTGAATCAATAGTTTAGGGCTAGGTAGTCAGGTCTAACGAACATTCAGGCAGGACAAGTTAGTCAGTTCGATTTAAGAAGTGAAACAGTTCGGTCCCAAGACCAACAGTGGAATTAAAGTGTAAAACATTTTTAAAAACCTTTTCATGTAATAAAGAACTTAAGTATACTATTATCAATGCTAGAAAATCAAATTACTGAAAAAAATTGTCAGTGCATAACTTAAGTTAAACCGTTTGAAGACATCTTTTTCTTTTTTACTCATATTACTATATTATTAATTTCGCTAATTTACTCGCTCCTCCGTGCACTTTTACTGATCACAACAGAAATGATTCCCTGCATCACTCATTTCCGAATTCACAAGAAGAAGCTTTTACATTAACAAATACACGTTTTCCTATAGAATGTAAACGTTTATTGTGGAGATTTTTTCAGGAAATAGGGCAAAGCAGTAATATAATTAGGTATTTCAAAAATGCGCTCATTGAAAAAATAGTTGACGTCACTTTCCAAAAACCTCCCCCCCTCCCCCCTGTCACAAAAGGTCACGTTTTATGAAACACCCCCCTCCCCCTTGCGGCGTGACGTCTTTTATGGACAGCCCCTAAGGTACTTAATAGATGCAAAATTGATGCGTAAAAACTTTGAACCTCGCATATATTCAAAGGCTCCCCAGAAAAAACAGCATTTTACTATACTGCTATGCTAAATGATTTATGCAAAACACAAACTTATGATTTGATTACAAATCACCTTTAGATTCGAAAATAATTTTGTTAGAGATCGGTTAAACTTTTTTCAATGTGTTCGAACGGTTGATTCGCAACATTAAACTGACGAATCGAAACCACGGCATTTCGTCTATTCGTCCGTAAACGGGAATGGGACATTTCGTTCGTACGAATGATGTTCGAATACACGTTTCGTTTGAAACTAAAATGGCATACATTCTAGCGTTTCGCATATGGTTAATCACATGAATTGGACTGATTACATCAAGGCTTAGCATTTATTTTAAGAAGTTTACTGATATTTGAATATTTTGTGGCAAACGTGTCACGTTCGAATTCATTCGAGTGAAAACAAGAATGGCTTATTCGTATTCGTTCGAAAGTACCCGTTCATCGTATTGCGGATACGGACGTAAACAAGAATGAGGGTGATAGTTCCCTTTACGGTTCCCAGTATAATTTCGGATGGTGCTAGAAACTCTTAAAAAGCGATCATTGATAAATTGATAAATAAGTTGATAAATTGACAAACAACGATTCCTGAGGTATGACTGTGACCAACGAAGAATGTTCGAACCGAATCCGAATCTGTCCAATTTAGCAACCGTGATGTTGCAGGCGTTTTAATGTCATAGTACTTCTTATACTTTTGTTCAATTATCCGATCGATTATCTCACACTCGCTCAGCAACTTGTGACGAGTATAGTCCCAGCGTATGTCATTCATGCGGTAAAGCATCACTTCGCGATCATAAATCCCATTCTGGTTAGAATCTGTCCGGGTTCTAATGGAAGCTGAACATAATGAACTCTATGAGGAGTAATGAAAAGTGATAGTAATGGTGCTCGCAGCTCTGATCCGATTACTCGGGAGATAAGTTTCATATCTGTCACACGCCATATATTTATCGAATCAAGGTCAAATTCCATACTTACGGGAATGGAGGCTTTGTTTATGGACCTGCGTAAAAGAATAATTCGAAGAATATACGCGAATGCCTTTTTTTTCTTTTATTCAACAACACTTTATTAGTCAACCTAACTGATGTTTTAAAAAAATCAATAAATAATTTAATCTTTATACAAGGATACTTAAAAAGTAAGAAAACAAAATATAATGGATCATTCAGTCCGTTATGTCTAGCCACTTCTAGCGTGAATTCTTATTACCTAGGCAACAAACGAAAGCAAAAAAAAAAAACAAATTAATTCTCAGAGAAAAAAAAACACTATACTAATGTACATTAATTCACTTATTCCGTTATCTTAAAACCTAATTCAATAATTTAGATAACACATACTCAATTTTCTTTATCTTTTTACATCAGCAGAATTGTAACTGAATCAATACTATTTTAACAACACTTATTCTAAATTACATCGTCACCTTCATAAGCATTATCAACATCACGTCACCATAAGAAGTATCAACATGGCAAAAGTGACAGTAGTGAAATGATCCTGAGCAACTTAAATCGATCGATCTATGATCTTCATACACCGCAATAGATGAATTCAAATCACTTTTGAAAAAAAAACGAAAATTATAATTTTTAACTAATTACTTAGAATGCAACTGCTAATTTATCTAGAGGTCCAACAGTTTAAATTAAAACAAACAAAAGACATGATCGTTAATGTTGTAAAAATTAGGATTGAAATTCCATCGTGTAAAACTTGAAACTGTTAGGTCGTAAGAAGTACATAATGTCACGTTCATGCATACAAGTATTAATGATTTCATACAGCAGTTAATAGTTGGGATTGCTCCCTCGTTTTAACTCAACATTTATAGGCTGTTATCGGTTAATGTCTATATACGTTCAAGTGTTAAAACATTGACATTACACTGTGATAAAACTGTCCTTTGATTTGTCTCGATAATGAAAACTGTTGGGGAATAAATCAATATTTATTCGTTTTTATTGTCTGTTGGGTGTGTATGTAAAATTTATTCGGTTTAGATGACTAAACCGATAATTTGATAAAAGTACGTAGGAAACGGATACAGGTTATCGCTTTTTTTTTTGGTTGAAAATGCAATTAGTGGGATTAGAGAATAATCACATGAACATCGCTGACATCGAGTCTAACAATACATGGACTACCGGCAACCCACCATGGTCGAGGTCTAATTTCTATCAATGCTCTGTGCATGTTGCTATAAAAGATACTGATTTTTAGCATATATGAAAAGTGATGTGTAGATGGCAGCACTTTGTGCTTAGCTTTTACTGTTCGCATATGTTCGGAAGCTTGAACACATAGAGCTTTCGGTGAAATGTAGTGTGGTTTCATTTCATTTTTGTGCGGTTTATTATGGGTATATTTGAACTACTTATATTTGTCGAAGTCGTACTACTCATTTCAACAATGGCTGGTGGTGCGGGAGCAATTTTAACGAGTTTCGATTTAGCACTTCGACAAGGTTTAGCAAGCTTATTTGTAGGTAGTGCTATAGAGTTACAGTTGCTGGGTAAAGCTGTACTACCCGTAGGCGGAGCTTTTATGGTGATAGTCTGAGTGGCAACAATGGAATCTCTTGAGTTAACTACAGACAATGAATGTGGTGATGGCGAAGGAGTATCCGCAGCACGATCTAATTCCATCATCGCCTCCTGGATGGCACGTTCTAACTGAGGATTTAGTTTCCGTCCCCTAAGAAAGGAAAAGGTTATTAGTTTTATTCATATAATTTAGGAAAACATCTGTCAACTAGCACAATATGTACAATACAAATAGCGAATTCTAGCATCAAGCACCAAAACCTAGTGCATAAAGATAACCTAACATTTTTTTTTAAACAGTCCTGCATTATTAAATAATAAATATTTCTCACTTTCTAGCATCCTTCTGGGCTCGATGGTGAGCTTCAAGGCCCTCAGACAAGCTTTTCAGTCCGTTTACGGCAACCATTTCCGCATTCGGCCGACCTCCAAACCAACGGACCCATACACAATCGACAGGGATCGTACGGCCATCATCCGCCGGTTCTATCACTTTGCCTGGCCAAGCTGGGAAACCACGAACTGCTCCCCAGACCAATTCACCTACGTTGAACGACTTTGTAGGCCCGGGACTTTTTGCGGCGGTGGGAGAAACCAGCGCCCTTTGGTACGGAGCTGCATTTTCTTGTGCCGAAACTTGCGTTGTAGAGTCTAATACGGGATATTAGATTTTTCTCGTCATTATTGAACTACTTTATTTAGGAATTAAATCGGTTAGTGCCACAACACGCTATACGATGGTGAGTAACAAAATGAACAAATTTGATGAGATTTGGTAAGCCTCTCGCACCACTGACAATTCCAAGCACCGAACATAAACACAAGATTCGAAACGTTTATTAAATGAATAATGTTAGGAAAATCGAGACGAGAAATGTTCGTGATTATTGTAAAAATAACCTTTTAAGGTAATTAATTTTCTCATATGATTAAAAAACGACACATGAAAGTATTAGACCCAGGGTTATGCAACAATTTTTTAATCATTTTTCAGAGTTTGATGCGAGCCATTCCACAGCCATTTATAGAGGGAATAATAATAGACTAGTACAAGACATCCGGTAAAAACCGTAGGAGCGGATAGAGAGGTAGGCTGGTGTAGATGTAGTCGACTATACCAGTCGAACCTAGTCTACTAAAATGACGGTATCGCAAAACAGTGTGATTGTTGTATGTTAGCTTAAAATATAATTTATGTTTTATACATTTTTGTTATTCAGTTGCGCATAGAAAATAATATTGTGTATACTAAATTTTTGAATATTCCGGCCAAATTTAAATAAATTAAATACGATTGTTGGCAGCATGAAATATCCTGACAATTTGAATGTGCAGAAAAAGCTACATTAAAGAGATGCAGACCTTGAGCCTTAGTTTGAGTGACTTCCCTTGGCTGCTAATCCTCTGATTGGGATTGATTGAAATTGCTAGTTGCTTTCAATGTACCAGAGCCGGTGGAACCCACTTGTGTTAATTTCCCACTTGAAATTTCGACCGGGAAACATTAGTAATATTATTAGAAATAATAATAAAAGGAAAAATTTCTAGTAACGCGAAATAATAAATAAAATCGCTAAAAAACTATATTGTGTCGTATTTGAATAACAACTCCATTATATTTGAGGAATACATCAAAATAGAAGGTCGGTCCTCAAATACGCAAAAAACGTTAAAACGTTTCGCTGGCCCTGCAATGTACAGTCATAACATTCCCTAATGAACTCTCCCGTAATATCAGACTTGGAAGTACCACAAATCGTTTACAACTCACATTCAAAATTATCCTACTTTTTGGGGGACATATTGGAGTTAACATATAATTATAGTTGAACCATAAAAATATATTACTATATACGTTTATTCAGCTTAGATTTTAACCATATGGTCGTAAACCGAGGTGTTTTAAGATACTTCGGTATTGACACAAAATGTATGTATCAATTCCAGAAAAGTGTGACAAGCCATCAAATTTTATACTCCGATTAAAATGAAACTTGGCACAATACTTTAGTATAACCAAGTATTTATTTTGCACGGATGGAAAGACCAATTCAACTCAATATGGACATTCGAAAATGGCGAATGCAATTTTGCATTTACTTTTTTCGAATCGTGACTGGTAAAAAATGGTCTCTAAAAAGAAGCTGTAGGAAATAAATGCGGCAATATACACTGAACAAAATTTATTTAATATTTAAAAATTGGAAAATGAATAGAAAAAAAAATTTCTACCTAAACTCATTATCAAAATCAACATTTGACAATAATTTGATAGGTGCTTTTTTGAAAAGGAGGAAGTCAAACAATTTGTATGCCTTTGCGGAATTTCAAATGTTTTTGATGAAAAATGATTTTACAGCTTAAGAACAATAAATTTTCTCGTAGTGGCCTTTTTTGCTAGAAGTAACCGTTCTCGAGACATTTAGACATGGAATTCTAATAATTCCGTTCAATTGCACCATTTTAACAAATCTACTTACAAGAACAATTATTCTAAATTAAATACACGAATGCGTATAACTAACCAAAACTGCGTAAAAAAAATCTGAGTACTTTGAATTTCATATCTAAATATCTCGAGAACGGCTACTTCTAGGAGGAAATTATCTACAAGAAAATTTATTACTTTTGATATGTACTATCATCTAGTGTTTAAATGACAATTTTTCATGACAAACTTAAAGTTTCCGAGTGTCTACGTATAGTTTTTCATGTTACTTCTTCACTTTAAAAAGATACTAATCGCATGAAAGAGGTCGTCTACAGAGATGCCAGGTAACAATTTGAAATATCTTCCGGCAGAGTTGCGAAAGTCCGAAAAAATTTGCAGTTAGCACATATGTCTTTATTTCTCTATAAATTATGATACGCTAAACTGATTTGGCGAGCAAAAAATAAGGTCGCGGCAACAGATTTACAGACAAATCTGCAGATCTGGCATCTCTGGTTTTCTAGTATGTCAGATTAAATAAAAACGATTTTGTTGACGTGTTTCACGAATCACGTGTGAAACATGTATACAAACTATGGATGGATGGTTTATTCGAGATTTGAAGTGTTTGAATAGTTACACACACACACAAACCAAAACAGGTGTATTATGTACAACTTTTAAATGCTCTGTTTCAGCTCGAATTATTAGGTAAGACTAAAAGAATTCAGATTACTTCATTAGGTTTTTAGCATTTAGAAAGGATGGAAGTGCTTTTTTCTGAATGTTAGAAAGCTTTTTTTCTATTTTTCGCCAGCACCAGACATGCAATGGTTCTGTACGCTATAAATAAATAGGCTGCGAAGTCTGTTGAAACAGAAGGTCAAATCCCACAAAAGAAATGTAATAAAGTTTTTCTTTTACGAATTCACTTCATTTGTAAGAAATAAAAATCTATAATTATAGTCTTCTGCTTCATTGATTCAATGATCCAAGAGCTGTTAAATGGTCTTCAGAAAAATAATTGATACACGGAACGACCGAAATTAGCTCTGCGCCTAATTCGCACTACTGTTGATTAGTTGATTTTAACAACAAAATTTCCAAAATAACTATGAAATTAGTTAAAATTGAGAATTTACTTTGCTGAAAAAAACTCTTATTTTTAGAGAATGTGTTTAGTTGGCGAATATTCTGGACACAAACCAGCAATATTTCAATCCAACACGAAATTTTCATTGACAACTAATTTTGTTATTAAAATATGAAAATTTGTTTCTATTTATCTATCACCATCCTTACTGAAGGACAGCACAAAGAAAACAAAAATGAAATTGGTTTTATTAACAAGTTTATTAGTTAAAAACTCATGAGGAGTGTCAAAACAAAACAATCCATTAAAAAGCTAAAAGGGACAGTCTTTTTGAAACTGCTTGCAAATTGTTTAGATGTGTTTCGCCTGTGTTACGATATATCCATATATAAATTTCTAAACCGATATGTAAAAATGATGCAAACTCTTCGCGTAAAATGGAATTTGTGCGCATTTGAAGCGATTGTGCGTAATAATGTTTTCACGCGGAACAGTGAAGTGAGTTCATCCCTGTTACATGATGTTGTGTACAACATTGAAAAAGCTTTCTCGCAAAAACAATTTTGCTTGGGAGTTTTCCTAGATATTGAAGGTGCCTTTGATAACGTGTCTTTCAATTCAATTCTGGAAGCAGCCCGTGGTCATGGCATACCTTCAAGTATCACAAATTGGATACACGCAATGCTTAACAATCGACTTCTTTGTTCATCGCTTCGGCAAGCAGAGATTAGAAAGCTGAGTGTCTGTGGGTGTCCTCAAGGTGGTGTACTTTCCCCACTTTTATGGAACCTAGTCGCTGATGGTTTGTTAAGGAAACTTAATAACCTTGGATTTCTGACTTATGGTTTTGCCGACGATTATCATATATTGATGACCGGTATAAGCATTAACACTCTCTTTGATTTAATGCAGCAAGCCCTGCGATCTGTTGAACAATGGTGTTGTCAGGTTGGATTATCTGTAAATCCGGGCAAAACATCAATGGTGCTTTTCACTCATCGTAGGATAATCACAGGGTCTCGTCCATTACAGTTCTTCGGTTCAGAGGTCACTGTGGTCGATCAAGTTAAATACGTCGATGTTATTCTTGACTCAAAACTGAATTGGTCTGCTCACATTGACTTCAGGATTAAAAGAGCTTGCATGGCTTTCGGCCAATGCAGACGAGCTTTTGGAAAATCATGGGGACTCAAACCCAGATATATTCATTGGATCTACACAACTATTGTTAGACCAATTTTAGCATATGGATGTCTTGTATGGTGGCAGAAAGGAGAAGTCGCGACAGTTCAGTCAAAGCTAAATCATCTCCAAAGGATGGTCCTAATGGCGATAACAGGAGCATTCACGACACCTCCTACTGCTGCTCTAGAGGCGCTACTGTGCATTAAACCACTTCATGTGTTTCTAAAACAAGAAGCTTTATCTTGTGCATACCGTCTTAAGGTTACAGGACTTTGGAACAGTAACCCATTAGATTATGCTACCAGCCACACTCGCTTGTGGTCTCAAATGGTTACGTGGGATGAGTATTTACTCGCTCCTAGTGACCTAACTCTCACATGCAGTTTTCCTTTCAAAACATTCAATGTGAGCTATCCTCTTCGTGAGGAATGGTTGTCTGGTTGTCTGGAACGACAACTTGATGAACACACAGTTTGTTATACGGACGGTTCTCTGTTGAATGGTCGTGCTGGTGCTGGTGTCTACTGTCGTGAAATGAGGCTGGAACAGTCTCATTCACTTGGTAGATACTGTACTGTGTTCCAAGCAGAAATCTACGCGATTCTGTGTGGAGTACAATTGGCAGTTCAGCAGAGAATCTGTGGTAAACGAATTTATTTTTGTTCCGACAGTCAGGCAGCCTTAAAATCACTCAGTTCGAATGACTCTCGGTCGAATCTAGTGATCGCATGTCGAACTCAAATTGAAGACCTCAGCATTTCAAATGCTGTTTACTTCTTATGGGTACCCGGCCATTCTGGTATTACTGGAAATGAATGGGCTGATGAGTTGGCTAGAGCTGGTGCAACGAATGATTTCGTTGGCCCTGAACCAGCTTTATCACTTTCAACTAGTTGGATAAAGCACAAGATTCGTTCTTGGGCTACACCCAAACATGCCAGCTACTGGCGCAGCATGCAAACTTGCGCTCAGACAAAAGCATTTCTACCAGATTTAAATCTGAAAATGTCAAAGTGTCTACTGCATTTCTCCAAGTATCATTGCAGTATTCTGGTCAGAGCTCTGATTGGACATTGCAAACTCAATTATCACATGGCTACTATTCAACGTGCTGAGTATTATTCGTGTGATTTGTGTGAATGCGATTATGGTACTTCATATCATCTGATATGTAACTGTCCCGCATTGACGCAGCTACGTATCCGGGTTTTTGGTTCTCCATACATGGTTGAGTCTGTGTATGCGGAGCTAAAATTGAAGGATATTCTCTCGTTTCTCACCCAATGTGGTAAGGAGCTATAGTCAGAAGGGTTCATCGTTCTTCCTGGAGTGAATGAATCCCTTCTGTATACACCTTAAATAGGGTTTAGCAGATTGTTTGGCATCCTTTAGGGGGTACCGAATTTACTTCTGCTCGTACATACTGCGAGTCGTTCTGCATTCTTCCGGGAGTGCAGAATGGTGTCGCTTTTGTAATATCTCTAAATCCTCTCGGGGGTTGGAGGTTTTATTAACAGCAGACTGTTCGGGACCTCGTAGAGGTTCAGAATTTACTTCTGCTTCCACTAAATGTGATCCTCAGCAGATTGTTCAGCATCCCTTAGGGGTGCAGAATTTACTTCTGCTTTTATGTGTTTTCGTGTCGTAAATTTTTCCCATCCTCCTAGTCCAACCCTTACCATTTCCTTTCAGTCCTTCCCTCTTATACATCGGGAAAATGATGCTAAAAACAAATTGATGGCAAGGCACAAATCTCCAAATATTAAGGGGAACGTGCCATTTGAGCCAATTTGTTCTGATTCCTGATTCCTTGTTGAAACTGCATGCAAATTGTTTAGATGTTTTTCGCATGTGTTATGCTATATCCATATATAAATTTCTAAACCGATTTGTAAAAATGACGTAAACTCTTAGTGGTAAGTGTGTTTATTCAGAATTGGTGCGCATTTGAAGCGATTATGCGTAATAATGTTTTTACGCGGAACAGTGAAGTGAGTTCCGAATGTTGCACTCTAATTGTACATGTCAAATGATGTTTTTTGTATCTTTCAACCTTCCGGGCCACGCCGGTGTACTACTTGTATTCGGTATTTGTTTTCCGAGTGCTCAAAGTTTTCAGTGAGAGAGTCGATTTCGCGAAGTCGAATGAAGAAAACAGCGATTTTCAAAAAGAAGTTTATCTTTTGTTTACGTCTTTTTCTCCAATACAACATTGTATTTATACCTGCCAATGTAGAAAAGATAGCCGCGACTGAAATATTTTTCGGTAGTAGTGTGCCATCTAGTGGATAGTAGTCATTACGGTGTTAACGTTATTTCGGTGACAGAGCGCCATATAGCTGCAAATGGCAGAAACAAATTCAACCATTTATGTTGGTTGAAAACAACGTTTTATTTCTCTAATTCAACTAAAAGAATAGTTGAATGGATATGAAGTGTGCCTTAGCTAAGAAATGACAGCACGTTTAATTGGTGAATTCAACTAAAAAATAGCCTTTTCAACAAATATTTTATTATTATTATTAAGGGAATTAGAATTAAAAAATCTAAATTAGCAAAAGTAAGATTTTTTTAGTTGTCTCAAAAAATAACTAACTAAAATCAGAAAATCAACTAATTTTTTCGCCAAAATGCTGATATCGGTCTTTCCGTGAATTTTTCCGTTCACGTCACAGTTGAGAATTTCTTCATACTATTATAAAGGTAGGAGTCATATTTGGTGAAGACCACATAAACGTTACAGAATTTGACTAGAGTGAAATAATTCGCAAATTATTCGCAAAACTCCCTAGACTTGGTCCCATCCGACTATCATTTATTTCAATCGATGTCTCAAGCTTCACTCGTTATGTAGATGTAAGAAAATGGCTTCACGACTGGATCGCTTCAAAAGATGCATATCTTTCGCAGGCAACTACTTGGAATAGAGTATCTTAAACCTACTACTGACATTCAACATGTATTTCCTCAAAAAATATTTCTTATTATGAGTTGCCACACCTTGCGTAGTTGCAATCTATCTACTTCTTCTTCATTGATTTCGCACCACTACATAAACGATATATTAACGATTGAATGCAAAAATCGGAGGGGTGTAACTTAGTTTGTGAACCGCATCTAGGCTTTTTGGAATTGTTTGTTAACAAACAAAACTGCCGTTTTTACAGGGTCCGGCACTCGAAGTGTAACCAACTTCAGACCGCTCGCGCAGCTGACGCACGGGCATCAGCTCTCTAGAAATTTGCTAAATGACAGTTCGGAGTTGTATTGTTCACAAGCGCAAGAAAGCATTTTGCCAAAAGTGAACGCGAAAAAAAAATCTTGACTTTAGAGAGCGAAGGAGTTGCTTCGTTTGGCCGAAAGCGGTCAATTTCCGAACATTGTATTTTCTAACGAGAAAATTTTTCCAATTGAGCAATTCGTAAACTCTCAAAACGATAGGGTTTACTTGACCGACCGTTCATACGAGAATTTGAGTCATCGATTGGCCACCAGGAGGCAGCACCCGCAACAGATAATTGTTTGGGCCGCTGTAACCGCAGATGGGCGCTCTCCAATCGTTTTCATCGAGCCTGGCGTCAAGGTAAATACGACATATTATCGGGAAAGTATTCTGGAGGTTGCTTTGAAGCCGTGGGCAGACAAACATTTCGGTGGCAGACCATGGACGTTTCAGCAGGACTCGGCACTGTCTCACAAAGCTCGAGTGAACCAAGAATGGCTGAAAAACAACGTTCCGAACTTCATCACGTCCACACAATGGCTCTCGAATTCACCAGATGCGAATCCAATGGATTATTCTCTTTGGGCCATTTTGGAGAGCAAAGTCCGAACTAAAAGATACACCAGTCTCGAGGCGCTGAAAAAAGTTATTGTCCGCGAGTGGGCCTAAATACCTGCAAGTCACATTCGGCAGCTTGCGATTCGTTTTTTGACCGTCTCAAGGCCATAGTCAAGGCAAAAGGTGGTCATATCGAGCAAAAGTGAATTGATTCTGAATTTTGTATTATTTTTACACATTTTGTACTTTGAATCAAGTAAAAGTAATTTTCCAAACTGAATTTATGGTCTTTTTAATTGGTTACACTTCGAGTGCCGGACCCTGTATAGCGAAAATAATCCTCTCGAAGTTCTCAAAACACTCTTATACAGAAAAGTGCACTGTTTGGAGTAGAATTCACGCTGGTGTTTGGAGCCACCACAGAAGAGCCAAGGAGGCCATATGCTCGAAGTCATATTCAAAAACTAATTGTCACGAGTTGATTTTTCAAATGAAACCAAATCTTGAGTCAAAATTTAAATATTTGTGCGTTTTACTTAGAAAAAATAAGTTTCGACACTTTAAAAAAAAACATCCTTCAAATACTTCTTGCTGAATATTTGGTGCACGGAAGGATTATTCGTCGTCAATCGATATCAAACAGTGTTGATGTTCACTTCCAAACCATAATGTTTAAATACCAAATGAATACGGATTTTCGCGAAGGCCGGTCTTTTTTTAATCAGTTCAAGATGAGAAATAATACAAAACTGTTTTGAAAAATAGGTAGAAACGGTTGCCTTAAACAAACATTAAAAACAAATCTGTACAAACAGATTGTTGGAAATTTGTATGATACAGATATCTATGGATCTATTCATATTTTTTGACGCCGAAAGCTGCACGGCGTAAATTGAGGTTTTGGTGTATTTCTACTTCCGGATAAAAACATAGAGTGCAAATACTGGACTAGAAACTAAGTCAACTGCCGTGACAACCAATCGCATCATGCCTGTCCCGCATTGAAAGAAACTTTGAATGGGAAAAACAGATGTTAAATGTTATGTTAAATAATTTTTGCACTTTAAAATCCATGTCTTATTTTTGTTCTAAATATTCTAATGTTATCCGGTTCAGACATTCATTAATACTTATCCAGGCTTTCAAAACTAAGATACACTTATCCGAATTTTGTCTTCAGTTGTTCATATGCCTATTTACTGTTTCCAAAAATGGAAATCAAAATTAAGAAACATGCAAAAATCAATTTCTCGTTACATCAAACACACTTTTTTAAGGTATTCATTATGTTAGAATGATTATGTTAAAGGTTCGCTTAGAAAAAGCTACAAGTTACCGAAGAATCACAGCCATATTGCATTAGGACAAGTGAAACCAAAGCCAAAAGAATAATAAGATGTCAATTCCTAAACAACTACAGTGTAACCACTTTCCACAATGAAATAAAAATAAAATGGAACGAAAGAAATTTCAACGCTCATTTTAAAAGATTGCAAAATAAAGAAATGATTTAAGCAAAAAAATCCAAAATATACGTTAAGAAATGCTAGTGGAAATAAAGCAATAATGTACGCGTAGCGAGGTAAGCTTTAAATAATGTGATCTCTAATGCATACATGTATACTTCGATACGAGCGTGTCGAATTCATGAGTATTTATTATGCAACTAAGTTGCTCAACGATAGACAAATATTAACATCAATCAACAGGCACGTTAACATTTCCCTGAACAAGCATTTTGTTTCTCTCGTACAATGGTACAATTTTTGCCGTGGACGTTAATTCTCGAAACAAACAGATGTGATATGAATATGTGAAATGTGCGTAACTTGGCATCGTCAATTAATATTTCAGTAGCGTCAAATCTGTTTGCCTCGTTTAGCTATCGATATGATGATCTTATCTTGCCTGCTAACCTCATCTGATGGAAGTGACCCTGAGTCAGTGGTTGATGCTGTAGTTGCTGCTGATGATGTGGTTGGCCTCCTTTGCGACCCGCGGCAAAAATGAAAATGAGTTAACTTTCGCGTCACACACGTTGTTGAAATATTTAACTTTATCTTGTTGGTCATTTTCGTGTAGCACATGTGGAAATAAGCGGAGCCATGTGAAAAGTGATTACGAATGATGGATGGAAATCGATTTGTGAGATTATGAGAAGATTGATGCGATAGTAATAGTATGCAGAGTAGTAAAACCGAAACCTTACAGTACACACATACACACACACTCAAAAACTATAATTAAATGCCGAACTATAAATTCTGAGGTGCTTACCGTGTGAATCAGGCTGAGCGATTTGCGTTGACGAGCCTCCATGTGACACCAGCTCTGTATGACGAGCATGTGGCTGATTGTGCAACGTAGAGTGCGTTGTCTGTTGTAGACTAGTATTTTTGTTACTATTGGCATTGATATTGCTGCTAGTTGTGTCACCATTTGAATAGTCGCCTTGAATATGAGATGACGGTTGGTGCGTTTGTATTCGCCTAATTTTAGACGGTTTGTATGCAATTCGTTGATAAGCGATAGCTTACATATGGTAAAAATTAGAACGAAGATTTGTGTTAGGTAAACTTCATATTATTGAGACAAATCTGAATTATATTTTGAAGATATGTTACCCAAACTTCTTCATTCAATCATTGATATCATTAAAAAACAATCTGACGCAACACGGTTTTGTAAAATCTGACAAAATAGTGAATAACAATGCATTGAAGCTTTTGGAGAGTATTTTATATTGACGCGATTAATTTTTATAAACTTGAAAGAAAAAAAAACGATCAATCATTGATAATACTAAAGAACGTTTGGATATTGAAATGTGATGGAATTTCTAACTTTCTTTGATTTAAGGAGAAGATTAATAAATGAATGACTCTACCAACAGCGATATTGGGTAATGGAATTCGATATCTGGGTAGTACTGTCAAAAACTCAAGCAAATTTAGAATTTAGTAACAGTTCTTATTAAAAATGTTGTGATATAAACGTAAAATTCAATTCAATTGACTGGAATCGAAATTCAGCTAGTATTTGCAATCTGACTATTGAAAGGCTAAAATATTACATCCTTCCTGGTTGCTGGTATTTTTAATGAATAAATTTTTCAATTATCCTACATAGTTTACCTCCTTGTTCAAAATACTCGCTTGAATCCAAAGGGGACTGCGCACCATCAGCAATGAGATCTGGTTCCGAACTGGACACGCACTGTACCATAGCCTGTGAAAGTGTAGATTCGTTTTTATCATTATAATCAGTATATCATATTCGATTAATACCAACCATATTCACACTGTCCGAACTGCCTGTACTTTTCTCGCTCGATGCACAGTCTGGACTGTTTGGACTGTGCGTTGTCGTATCCGGAGGAGATGCAGCTCCGGATAGGTACGTCGAGTGAGTTTTCTGCTGCATCACTGGCTGAGGTGTTGATGGTAGTGAAGGACTATCGTTTGTACTACTGGCCGTACTACTATTATCCGTGCTAGTGTTTAGAGCAGTTGCAATCTGGACAATCTGCTGTGGATGCTGTTGAACTAAGGCTGTATTCTGTTGAACGTAAGAAGTAGTAGGTCCAGTCTGTTGTTGCGGTACTACTATGTTAACCGGTCCACCGTAAATCTGAGCTCCCATGGGACTAACTTGACCATTGTTATTCACAATGTACTGTTGACCAGAGTTTGGCGACAGGAAACTTTTCTGCTGATGAGGACTCTGAGCTCGAATAATCATTCCTTGGGGAGTAGTTATAATGCTACCACAAGGTGCTGCTGCTACATTTTGAATTTGAACCAACGTGGTATCAGGAGCCATAACAAACCCTGTTGGAAGTAGCACTTGTTGGCTGATGATATTGTAGGGCTGAGTAATAATCTGGCCATTTTGCAGAAGAATCTGCTGTTGCTGTTGTGGTTGTTGTTGAGCTTTCTGTGGAACTATTGTTAGTCCCGATATGCCCGGACTCAGCTGATAACTCTGTGTTTGGTACTGTGGAGTAATCTGCAGCACTGCACCAGATTGGTTGACGGATTGAATGGTTTGCTGTTGCTGCTGCGCTGGTTGTTGAGGTCCTACAATATGATTGGGCTGCTGCGGAAGTAAAAGACTGTTTGGCGAAAGGATCTGGTTGCTAGTCGTATTGTTACTTTTCCGTTTCTTCGCTCTCTTTTTAGAATCTGGTGAAATGAGTCTTTGCTGATTTTGTTGCTGAATATAAGACGTGGTTGAACCGTCTTGGTTGACAACTTGATTAACTATGCCCTCTGGCACGGAATTGTAATTAGGTTGTATAACAATACTGTTGGGGTGCAAACTGTTCAACATAACTTGTTGTGACAAACTTCCTCCAGTACCGGATTGCATAGAGGCTACTGCACTATTATTTGGGTTGATTAATTGATTAATGTTGGATTGATTGGTAATTATGCTAGTGTTGCTTCCGCTTGATATAATTTTCGTGCCAATATTCGCTCCCGGTGACGCTGTCGATATAATATTACCAGAATGCATGACTTGTGGATTGTTCGACGATAACATTTGTTGTCCAGATTGGATTACATCCCCATTATTCAATATCACAGTCGATTGCATGTTATTTGGGGAGCCGATCAAAAAGTTAGAGTTTGCATTAGGTTGAGAGTGATGAATTATGCTCGTTGGATGCTGAGTCATGTTCTGCATAATTCCACTATTGTTTGAATTTTGGTCAGATGGGACATTGTTGATAACACTTCCCGCTGCACTGGATCCAGGTGTAGTTCCCGCTACATTTACAAAGTGAGCTGCATTGTTACCCATCATTGCCTGTTGAGGAATGATCACGTTTTGTCCGATAGTCGACGTAGAGTTGTTCAGATTGTTGCCCGCAACAATTTGACCAGAATTTTTATTTGCATGAGACGACATCACAAGAATCTGACCATTAGAAGTCATAAGAACCTGTTGAGGTTGTGATATTATTTGGCTCTGTGGTGAATGTTGCTGGTTGAAGCTTATGACATTTTGTGTACCAGTCGGGGCGGAATTATGTACCATAATCTTTTCGGTTTTGACAAATCTCGCCCCTAAATTGATCGACTGACCATCGCTTTCCGCTTCTTTCATTCCAGGTTTAGCTAGCCTCACCATGTTAGTACTAGTAACCGTAAGTGGTTTACTGTTCGCTTGAACTGACGTAATAGTGTTACACGGTACAGATGAACTGCTTGCGAAGGCAACTGTATTGTTACGAATACCTGGAGTCTTGTGTGGACTTGCGTTGAACGAAGTTTTACTGGAATAAACTTCAGGAGATTCGGAACGTATTGCACCGACATTGGTATTAAACAGAGGACTTCTATTTGATGTTGATACGGTCCCACCATATCCAGGGTCCTTTAAATCTGGTGTGCTTGAAGAGGTGGAAGTAACATCCGGTGTCCGACTGGTACTAAAAGTAATACTACTAGAAGAAATCGGAGAAGCCTGTGCAACTTTAACGAAATGAGTATTAACTTTAGAAGATTCATCATTTCCTATTGATTGTTGTTGCTGCTGCTGCTGCAACAATTGAAGTTGCTCATGATGCTGCCGTACCAATTGATTCTGCCGCTGAAGTTGGTGTTGAAACTGCAACTGTTGCTGGAGCTTCATATGACTAATATCACAGTTTTGCTGTACCTGGATCATACCGTTTGCTGAATGCGTAATTGTTTGCCCAGTAGCATTTGTTGTTGTATTGACTGTTTGAGCTTCTGTTCTCACTCTTACCGAATCTGAGGATTCATTTGTGTCTACAAGGCCATAGCTACTCACCACTTTGAGCTGTGGACTCTCTTGAGAAGAAGAAGACCCATCGGGACTGTGCAATGTGGATATTGAACTATGTAAAATAGCCGTTTGTTGGTTCAAGTACCCTGTAGGATCGTCCTTGAAATTAGGTCGTTTTTTGGCAGCACATTTCGATTTGATATTATCCATTGTCATGCACCCGCCGGATGAATGTGATAATTCACTTGTTATTTTACTACTTTTGACTACCTGCTCGTTTTGATTTATAGTTTGTACGGAAGTTTTAACTGGCACTGAGCTCGTTGACTGTACTTGTCGTTGGTTTGCCGGAATACATACCAGTGGCGCCGAATTTGCCGAGGCAGAAGCGTGCTTTCGCCAAGGAGGAGTTTTCGACAGGGGAATACCAACCAATTCTCGGTCATGTTGAGTGTTTAATTGGGGTGCTGATAACATTTCATCGTGTCCTGCATTTGAAATCTCAGTTCCAAACATTTTATTATCCAAATTTGTATTTGTAGGAAACAGAGCTCTCACTTCACTACCGATGGTTGGGTTAGGTTCCGATACTAACAATCTTGAGCTGGAAGCTGCAATACATTTAAATTATGGACTAGTGTTATTATCGTGGACATTTAATCAACTTCGTATTGTGTAAAATCTCTAGATTTAATACAAAGGGCTGTTAAATAATAGTGATATGAAAGAAAGCCTTTCATTATTCATGAGAAATATTCAAGTGTTCGCAAAATAGAAATGATCAAAACGTTTTCAAACTCAACCACATCGGTAAATCCAATGATTTGTTTTTTTTTTCAATTTTAATAACAATCACCTGTTTTGATGTTGACATCCTGTTTCTTTCCTCTTCGCACTAATTCCACTTTTTCCATCAATCTCGTGTGATGAAGACAAAAGTTTTGTGGTATGTCAGTTTTGCCATCAAAATTGGAATTGGGAACCTGATGTAAAAAAAGAAATTTGGAAAGATTGGATTAAACAAAATCTACATTTTTTTTACTTAGACAAGTAGTTTAGCCTTTCTCATAATATTCTCATAGGAGTACAATTCTTCAAAAAACTTTCCTTGATCTTGGAAAGTAAAAACTCAGTTCAAATTAATGTAGGAAGAACGAACAAAATGAATTGCATATTAAACAATTTCATTTGAATTCGAATGATGATTTTGTTATATTTTTTTATTCGGCTCAAATTTTGTATACGCAAAGACATAATCTTACCATATGTCTTTGCTTATACTAAATAAGATATCCAGTTCTCACATTTTGCGTATACAAGTAGACGAACGAAATGTGAAATCCAAGCGCACGAAAAACTGCAGCATATGAACATTCAAACTCAATCAAATGGATTCTTTTCGTTCACATTAAGATGGCGTTATTTAGAAAAACTTATTTATAAACTTATATTTAAAATTTCCATAACTATCGAACCAGACAACATAAAATATATATTTTGCTTATAAACTCGCATATCGTTTAGTTCTAAGTTTCGTAAAATATCACATCATCAATATTTCTCGGTTCAAAATCTGTTATTTTAAGAAGAACGCGTTATCTTAGATATGGGAATCGTTCTAAAATGAGAGCGGCTTGTAATACAGATTAAAAAACTTCCACAAAGTTTCCAAAGAAAGCATTGTTCTATCTTGTGCAGATTTCGAAATATTTTTTTTTAAACTATGGTTAGTTGATAGTTAGGACAATCTTCAAATTACTATAGCAAAAAAAATTGTAGTAGGTAACGTTGTAGACATAATCGCGAGATTGAAGTAGGACTGCTGTCGACAAGGGGCAGATTAAAAATGAACATTTATTTTGGTACATTGTTCTACTAATAAATTATCAATTTCAAGTAAAATCTCATTAGATCTTTGTAAAATGCTTTGGATTCTGAAAAGGGGTTATCATTTTTCCAACTTTCAACACAGTTGACAATTATTTCCACGAGCAAATTCCAAACAAATCGGTTGCCTCTCGTTTAGCGAACGGCGCACAAAGTAAATCTGTCACATGCTTGTGTGCCCTTCCCTACAGCGTTAACGTTCCGCACCGAATCGTGGCACCCATGAAGTTGGACGTCGTATGGACATTATTTCTGATTGAAAATCGATTTTATAAAACCAAATAAATGTATTTGACGAAATCCAATTAACTCTTTGCTTGATTCTATGTAGAGACACTAAAAATGGTTTGGAACTAAATGATTTGACCGAAATTGCGGGTTATAACACTATCATTTATGGCCCTTAGAACTGTATTAGATTTGTATATGTATTCTCTCCGTTGTGGTCATAGTTTGATGAATTTTCCGCAAGTTTTCGGGTCTATTAAATGTATTTTTTCTGTTACTCGCACGCAAAACGATCTGCAGCTGAATGATGTAATCGCGGAATTTATTTCCGGCTTTCAGAAGGTATTTTCTGTGATATTGATATGCTGTATGCTGGCGTTTGGTGCGAATTTCGCACAGCGAAAAGTGCGTAACCTATCAAATTATTCTAGATTTGCACTAAACTGATGATTTTTACCTTCGATTTGCAATTTTGTATAATGTTCCCCATCGTTTCCCACTTTTCGTTTTCTTTTCCTCCAATGCAAACGACCAGAAGCTGGATGATGCAATCACTTTTGTTTGAAGCGAAACTCACACTGCGAATGTCCAACAGCAGATATGCTCACAGAAGACTAGTTTGAAATTTTGATAATGCACCCAGGTGAGTACAGTAAAGAAAGACGTAGTCCTATGCCAAGAATTGTTTTCGGCTAATGCTGCTTCCTGGACCACTGTGCGATGGGACTGATATGCGTAGGATCTTGCTTGCTTTGTCAGAATTCCCTGGATGACGCAAAGATATTGATATTGTATATAATTTTAACCGTTGGTTAACGGCCAAAAAAAAACAAAATAATCAGATAATGTGGTACCAACACTAATTAGATGAATATAGGTACAATTGCCTTACATAAGTCCGCTAAACATAGAAAGAAGGAAATGCATTCGTAGCACAGCATATATTTGACATGCAATCTCAGTGATAAATGGGACTTGACACAAACACGACGGAGTAGATTAAAACACCACTTCCTTCGAAAAATAGGTTTTAAAATACTTAACTACCGTTCGAATCATGAAGTTGACATGACCCAACAGTAAATGGGAACAAACGTATATGCAAACTTAACCAAGAATCGCATCGAACTGTGGAACCACCACTAGAATCACCGTGCTCAGAAAATTATAAACAATGCCAAGATCTCACCCCCCAATTTTTTGCAAGTTTACACGCAATTAGACAATGAAAAATTTTACCCCTTGTTTCCCGTTGCTACAGGCAGTAATTACAGCAACCCTTCTGAAATGCTACGGAATAAATTTAAAACAATTTTACATTCACACTAGACGTCGTCAGTTGGCTTAGATGACGAGTAAAACAATACTTAATCACCTGCTGGGGTGCACATGAAAATCAATTTTACTGCTTGGTATGAATTATTACTCATAGCCCTCGTTCGATTTAACCAATATGAATGCAATTTAGATTACGCACAAAACTTATCACAAATCACTCTCATGAAAATCTAGTGGCACAATTAGCCGGCATTCAAAATATTAAAGGAATCTACTATAGATACATGCGAAGCCACCCGGCTACAAGGATATAGTGCTATAGCAAGTTCGACCGCAGCTACCATCCGATCAGGAAGCCCATTCAAAGCGGCTACATTAGACAAGCGGAGGTCTTGTAAACGACATTGAGATAAGATCTGTATGCCATCAACAATTTTTTCATGCAGTCGATTTCGTGAAATCCGTTTGTCATTGAGAAAACTCAAAATAAACCAATGCTTCCCTATGTGGAGAACGAATATGATATATTGAGTCATATTGACAACGCTCGGTGGTCTCATGTCGCAAAAGTCTTGAAAACATATTTGGAAACTTTACGTCTGCTTAGCGGTTCAAATTGAACTGCCGAGTTTAGCACTAAGCAGTTCAATTTGAACTGCTCTGCACTGATGAGTCAAAGACGAAACGTAAAAATAATGAAAACGGTTATGTGCCCTAGCACAAAATTTGGCTAACCCCTAAATGACCATACCTGCATCGGCCAGAAATAGTCGAAAACACGTTTTCGTTCGGCACGTCAGAAAAGACATTGCACTTCGTTGCAAAACAAAAAGTGTTCTGTAAGTAGCAGAAACTTTACGTCTGCTTAGCGGTTCAAATTGAACTGCCGAGTTTAGCACTAAGCAGTTCAATTTGAACTGCTCTGCACTGATGAGTCAAAGACGAAACGTAAAAATAATGAAAACGGTTATGTGCCCTAGCACAAAATTTGGCTAACCCCTAAATGATATTTGGAAACGCCCTAGTTAGAAATTTTGCCGCACCCACCGTATTCTCCTGACATTGCTCCTTCTGATTACTGGTTATTCCGACGGATGCAGCACTATCCGCAGGCAGGTCAACGGTTTACTTCTTTCGCAGAAATCGAAAATTGGCTTCAAACATGAATCACATCTAAAGACGAGACATTTTTTCGAGATGGAATTCGGAAATTCCCTGAGAGAGGTTGAACTTGAGCTTGAGCGACCACCCCTGGTTGCTACTCCGTTACTGATCGGGATTAGCTGAAATTGTACAGGGAAATTCTAGATTCAATGTACATGTTCTGGTAACCCCAGAATTCATTGATCAGTACCGGCGCCGGCCAGGCGTAGATCGTCTAGGGAATGGGAAGGGATGTTAGTCCAACACTTGTTGTTACTAGAGGCCGTATATACTACTGCGCACTCCACAAGTGTCACGGGAGAAGGATATTTGTTAGTAAAAATTTCGGTATTGGTATTATTCGCGCGCGACTCAGTATGTTCCGGTTTCAAGATGCTCGGATCCACCACTAAACTCACTGACTTCCCGAGTGAACGTTTCAACAATATCCTATATTAAAGGAAACTGAAGAAAAATTTGCAATATTATCGCGTAAAGAATAAAAACTATTTTTTATAAATAAAATTACGTGATACAAAATAAACGAGTGAATAGGATTTAGACAAAATAGTCGATTCATTGCATTGACATATTCTAAACAGTTGTTATAAAATCATTTTAAATTACCAAACAAAGGTCAACAGACCTCACGCGCGTCCTGATCCTTTATTATTTCCACTTTATTATTTTATTTATTTAATAAAATTATTAATTAGTTATATTGATTGATCTGGGCAGCCGGCTACCGAGAAAAATCTTATTTTATTGTTTGAAATATTAATATCAAGTGTATTCTTACTATGTATTCAATATACCGATATATGTTATCTCTGTTATTAACTTTGTAATATCAACGGACTTGCGCATTAGTTGATTTTTATCATTCAATTTACAATCCTGAAAGACAATCAATAACATGGAAGAAGAAAACATTCCTAATAAAAGCTAGAGCTAGGAAATTGATAGGTTGAATGAAGAGATAATTAAGTAAAATAGAGTAATCGGAAGTGAATTATTTCACTCAGTTAGATATTGAAAATATCTAATAACTGAAAGGAAAAGGAAACTCCTGCAATTGTCGCCTTTTACGACATGGAAGCAGGAACCCAGTGGATCTATTCTTGGTTCATTTTTTTCCGCTGGATTCCACACGGCATCTAGGCTGGCACTGTCCGAAGAGAGCTAATAGGTACTATCAATCTCCTAGTGGACCCCAACCCCCTATTCGGAAATTCCCTGAGAGATGGAAAAAAGTAGTAACGCGATGGACAGTGCTTTAATTAATCGTTAAATCCTTTTTATTTCGAAATAAATGCATTTAACGGACCGAATTGATTTGTACTCCAAATATGTGTATCTGTATGTGTGTCTGTATTTGTGCGCAAAATAATAGTCTTGAATATCAGAGATAGCTGGACCGATTTTGGCCAAACTAATTGCAAATGAAAGGTCCTCCTGGGACTATGTACGCTATTGTTAAAAACAGAACTGATGATTACTTGCCGAGTTGTACAAACTTTTATGTAAAAATTTTCAATTTTTTGACAATATCTTAACTTTAATGTTCCAAAATTAGATTTCTTATCGTAATACCAATCAAACGAAATTGTCAGAATCCGTCAACTATTCACATCTGACTAAATTATGAGTAAACCATAGCGTGATATGTTTTAATTCATTTTTTTGATACGGCCTTATATCTTACAGAGTCAACAGGTGAAGGTTTATAGGTATAGAATTCGTTCAAATTGTGGAACAAAAAATCCAAGGCCCGTATGATCTAGTTTCATATACGATCCTACAAACTGAGCAAGCGTTTGTGTATGTGTGTTGGTAACAACGAGGTTGAGACCTCAAAGACTGCTGGGCCGATTTTTATCAAACCAGTCTCATATGAAAGGTCTCCCCGTTGTTTTCGAGATCTGATGTTTTATGTCAAAATTTTCAGTTTTCTTACTATAACTATCACAATTGACCTTGATAACAAAAAATTGATAACTCATTTAAAAATATCTCAATCTTTTCATAACACTTTACCCTACCCTACATTTTCATTACATTTCGTTACGTTTCGAGTTTAACACGGTTTGTTTTTAGCTCCGTCATCGTTCGAATACGACATGGTCTAATATAAGAAATCCAAACTTTTATAGAATTAAATCCATTCAAACTGCTAATTGCTGGCAGAAAAATATATCATACAACCAATTCTGTGTTGACAAACATTTTTTACACCTTGTTTTTCAATAAAAATAAATTTAGATGGAAATATAGTATAGAATTCGCTTAAACATTTTCAGAAGCCCGGAGGACCAGGTGCCATAAACTAATCGATTGAATATACGGCTTGTTAAGTTTGCCACACTAACAGATCACCTGTTTCACCAAGTAATTCTTGGCAAGGCCGGGAATTCCCCTATGAAGCGGGACTCTGGATCAACTAACCTCTTAGGCTCCCTGTAGTTACGGCTTGGTGTAGGCCCAGTAATTGAGAAAATAGTGAAGTAAGATAATGAAGGCACAATTGATCTTATCGTAAAAGTTTCTCTGAATAATCAATGATTGAATTCCAAAATTTATTCTATCATGACTCAGTAATTGCTGAGTCAACTCAATATCATACGTTGTATATTTCATTTAGACACAAAGTTTGTCACAATATTGTCATCTTCGCGAGCAAGATTAGTGCAAGATTTTTACGTACACATTCATGCATACACGCGTCGAGTAATATTTATTCTATTTATACTAAAATTATTCTATTTATTCTAAAACTATAGTTTGACTAACCTGTGAATTGAACTCGAAGAACACATCAGGACGAAACGGGCATGGTAAACCACACTTGCAAGTACCGCCACTCAACAGATACTCCTTCACCTGGTTGTAATTTCGCAGCGGCACACCAGAAGGACTGAAAAATGAGGAAGAGAAAAAATGCGTAAGACAGATTTATTAAGAAGTGCTTCGATAGATGTTTCTCAAATTGCTAACCAAAAAGCTGATGATATCGATCATAATCTCAGCTCATGAACACTAGCAAAGGCACTTTGTGTACTTAGCAGTCATTTTGAACATCTTCGCTGTGGTAAAATTTCCTCCGACTACAAATCTTTGAAAATGGGATCATCAATCAAACAACAACACCTTACGCGATACGAAATAATGTCGATATCTAATCCTTAACTAAAACAATAAAATACCAAATAGATCCTCCTCGCAGTCTTAACTATATTTACACACGTCGTAGTTAAGCACGGTCGCAGGAAATATCTGTACGGTTATTGATTTCACGCACGCGGCTTAAACTTAGCGTTTAACACGAAGAAAAATAAATCCATTGATCAAACGTTCCCCGAATTGTCGACGGAGTTTAGGCTAGCCCGATTTTTAGTAAATAGAAATATAATAAGACATTGTAAATAAAAAACCCGTTTTTATCTACCTAGTGGTGTAATGATGCCTTTCTCATATTACTCATAAAATCATAAATATTACTGTGGAATTCGCCAAAACAACTGTGTTTTAAATAGAAATAGGAAAGTTTGTTCGGACTTAATCTAACAAAGTCTTCAAACCCTGTTTATGCTGTAGTTGCGGAACCGGAAGAAATACCCACAAGAAATTTCGGAATTTCGTATGAAACTGTAAGACTTTTGCTTTGAATCTATAAGTTTGTGAAAATCGATTTGGTTATCTTAAAGAAAAGTGATCCATTTTGCAGTTTTTAATCACTATTTCCAATACTTCCGAAACCGGATTCAAATGACCGGAATAGCCGAAGTTGGCTTGTTTACCAGCAACAAATATCACCTACAAATTGGAACGGTTTTGAATTTAGTTAAACCTAGACTTACTATCTCATGCTCTATTTCGATTAAACCAATGAAACGAAATCTAACAAACGAAGCGAACCTGCGTTTCTGTTACTTTGGCATATGTAAGTCAAGCTAAACAGCATGAATCAGCAGCATAAAACATGTAGGATTATTGTTATTATTATTGTTATAATAGACAACACTACACCACAGACACGGTATTACTGTATCGCGAAGCTTGAAATTCCGATGAATGTTTATTTTTTCAAATAAATTTAAATTCATTGACATTCTTTTATTCTTTCGACTGCACTTATCATCTATTCCTAAAATTTTTATCAACCACAGCCTCGTCTTTTACCAATATCACACATCAGTAGCAGACATCCGTAACCGTTTCGTTTTCTTTATAGCGTGTACACAATAGAACAAAACACGCATCGTTCGTGTTGTGTTTTCTTCTTCCACGTTGCCCGTATCGGTGTTGTACATATTGTCATATTCTATATGGCGTTTTGAAAACTTTGACACTCATCGCCTATAACTGCGGAACCAAGAGTCGGACCCGGATGAAATTTCATAGTAGCTTTTGAGATAATGTGAGCTTTATTTTTATGAAATTATAAGACCATTCCTTTGAATCTTAGTTTGTGTAAACCGGTAGAGCAATTTCCGAGAAAATTGAGTGTCTTGGAATACTTGGGCCGATCCACAGTGATACCACGGTGGCAGAAATCCAAAAAATTAATTTATTTTTTTCCTGCACTGTATTTTGAATTCTCATATAAGTGAAGGATTACAGTTTAAAGTATAAAAATTTTTGAATAAGAAATAATCCCTCCATATCCTCTCAAAGATAGGGTATTTTAAACTTTCTTTTCATCCTTCCATACAAAATATATGGCGCAATGACGATGTTTTGCGATTAGAGTTCTATACAGGTAGGAAAGGGCTGCCACTGTTCAATATTATTTGATTTTATAGCATTTTTTCTCTACTTTTCAGAAACCACTATGCGATTCTGCACATTTCTGCACCTTAAAGGTAATTTTAAATAGTTTGCGGGGTCGACAATAAAAATCACAGAAACAAGGGCCAGACTTTTGTAACTGAAGTTGGTGTCAGTAAAATTTAAATGAACGGCTTTATGATAAGTGAAATCAGAATATTTATAACATACATAACATAAAACACCTATATAAATGTCGTTATATGAATCTATTTATAGTATATCAGGTGTTGGAATAAATTATTAAAGTTTCATTATTTTAGTGAGAGTATCATTGCAGTACCGTTTCTCAAAGCATAGTCCATCGTTTTTCAAAGTATAGTCCAGCGTGGGAGCGGGTCATTTCGCCGAAAGCCATTTCGCCGAAAGTCGTTTCGCCGAATGCCATTTCGCCGAAAGTCGTTTCGCCGAATAGGTCATTTCGCCGAAAGTCGTTTCGCCGAAAGGGTCATTTCGCCGAAAGGGTCATTTCGCCAAAAGGGTAATTTCGAATACATAAAATTATTTTTTGTGCTATTATGCCTCCTGTATAGCTGATGTGGCGCAGCCACATAACCGAAGCCAAGATGGCTCGGCGGCATAAAGCCGCCGGGGCGACGCCGGCTGAGTTGGCCGCCGACCCGCCGTCGGAAGCGGCGGCCTCTTGCATACAGACCTGTAACCGCCTCGTTTGCCCGGTCTACTCAAAGCTAGGTTTCTTTGCTTTAGTTAGGTCCGAACGAGCGGTAGCGAGGTCGGACAGCACACGAATCAAATCGATGTGGCGAAGCCACATTAGATATTTTTTTATTCAGTAAACGGAAAATACCACATACATTTGCTTGGTAGATACCTATGGACTTGCTTTGATGATTAAAGGGTAATAGTCAACAAGTTTCTTTGGGAACTCCGTTCTGAGGTTCATGAATCAATCTTTATTCAAGAAGTACAATTGTAGGTCAACAAAACGGGCGTTAACGTTATCATCTTCAATTTGTCTTTATTTTAAAACGATTCTCATTCCGAGTTTAAGACAATTGCAGGAATCGGCGAAATGACCCTTTCAGCGAAATGGCTTTCGGCGAAATGACATTCGGCGAAGTGGCCCATTCGGCGAAATGACATTCGGCGAAATGACCCTTTCGGCGAAATGACTTTCGGCGAAACGGCTTTCGGCGAAATGGCTTTCGGCGACATGACCCTGATCCGTCCAGCGTTATATACCACCACTAAGACTCGAATACCACGTTTGAAAAATTCCTTTTCCTCGACAAACGAATCGATCCAATTTTTGGTGGTGTCGTAGTTTTTGACACTGACCTGACAAGTTATGCGCCATGGATTGGAGCAAATGGCAACCGTATGGAACAATGTCTGACAACCCTCGAAGCACGCAGTCTTGCATTGCAACTTTCGAAGCATGCAGTCTTGCATTGGCATGAAGAAAAAATACTATGCCATGAAGATCTTCATATTGCGTCCGCTTTTCATGCAATGCTCTGTCCAAACGCATTTGAGTAGCTCATAATAAATAGCGCCCAGTTGATCCCACCACATGCACTTTTTCTGTTCTCCGGAACTTTCTTGCAGTCCATATAAAAATTTTCAAATTTGAACCACAAAAACCACTTTATGGACTTTTTTTTTCGTCATTTTTCATTTTACATAGTTTAATAAGATACTTTAACATAATAAAAATCCCCTATTATTAGTAAAGCGGTAGTATTCAACCAAATTTTATTTTGTACTTGTGTTTATGTTATTTCATAAAGTCGAAAACCTTAAAAATGCAAAATGCAGAGCATTTTCCAAAAATTAGAGTTTTTGTTAAAAACAAAAAAAAACACTTTTTTGATTGTTACTCTCCCATCTTCAATCATAGTGCAATAAACTACATCAGTTATATGTTACAGCATATCAGAAAATAGAAATATCAAGATAAGCCCTTCTGGAGAAAATTGATATTTTCAAGATATAAGGAAAAGGTTTTTTTTCTCTGTGTATACATTTTCCATACAGGTTTAATCATTATTTGAAACATTAATGAAAGCTCCTAATCAATCACGAAATAAATAAAAATACACAAGTTAACTTATTAAAAAAAGTCGTCATTTTACGGTCCATAGCGAGCGGTGCATCATGTCACTTTTAGGTGGATCGAATATTTTTTTCATACGTTATCAAGATGGAAATATATTCAAAGACCTCAAATTATTAATAAAAAATCATCCAGCTGATGTTTATCGACGTATTTATGGTTTTTGCCAACTTTTGTATGGAGAGGCATCACTGTGCGATCCTTGGGAGACTTGGGCAGTTCCACCGAAACCGACTGTCGGATCCAAATTAAATTCAATAGCATGCTAAAGCTTGCTTCATTTAGAATTGGAACAAACTTTTGCTCATATTGTGGCGCTCCTGGTGGACGGATTTGGAAGCTCTTGGCGCCCACGTGTCGGGAATTTTGTCAGCTTCACGTATGATTTTTGACATTCCGAAAATCGACTGTACTTTGTAAACAATCAACATGGAAGCCGAAAGAAGGAAAAAAAATTGTGCACAGTTATTTGGAAAATCCATTGTGGTCTGCATCTAGGCTAGCTAAACAGCTGAAATTGCCCAGAAATACCGTATGGCGCGTTATCAAACGGTATAAGAAAACATTGACGACGATTCGGAAGCCTCAAGCCAATCATCGGAGTGGAACTGTCGACCGGAAATTGCGTGGTAAGATTTTGAAGACGATTAAGAGGAATCCTAATCTGTCGGACCGTGATTTGGTCAGAAAATTCGGTGCTGCCCATAGTACCGTGAGGAGAACTCGACTCCGGGAAGGAATCGAGTCGTATCGAGCTAGCAAACAGCCAAATCGGACCATGAAATAGAATAGTGTGGTCAAAATTCGTGCTCGGAAACTATATGACCAGGTGCTGACCAAGTTCAACGGGTGTCTTCTGATGGACGATGAAACCTGTGTCAAGGCTGACTTCGGTCAAATCCCAGGTCAAAAATTTTACTTGGCAACGGCTCGGGGGGATGTTCCAGCCAAATTTAAATTTGTTTTTGCCGACAAATTTGCAAGAAAATTTATGATTTGGCCGGGCATTTGCAGCTGCGGCAAAAAAACGAAAGTTTTCGTTACAAATAAGACAAATGACATCGGAACTATACCAAAAAGAGTGTCTCCAAAAACGAATTTTGCCGTTCATTCGATCCCACGACCATCCTGTAATGTTTTGGCCAGATTTGGCAAGCTGTCATTACAGCAAAGCCGTTTAAGAATGGTATGCAGAGAAAGTGGTCCAGTTTGTTCCGAAAAACCTTAACCCACTCAACTGCCCCCAGTTCCGCCCTATTGAGAAATACTGGGCAATCATGAAGAGGAGACTCAAGGCAAAGGGAAACGTTGTCAAAGACATCAATCAGATGACGACCTGGTGGAATAAGATAGCTAAAACGATGGACGAAGAAGGTGTGCGCCGCCTACTGAGCCGTGTTACAGGAAAAATTCGAGAATTCCTTCAAAACCGTGACGAATAATTTTATCCGTATTTTTTCTTAAAAGTATGAAGAAAACGCTACATTTGTATAAAAAAAGATCTTGAATACAATAATAAATAACTGAAATACAGGCAATTGTCTTTGTTCCAATTCTATTTGAAGCAAGCTTTATTTAATACCATAAGATCTTTCATTTGAATCTACGTTTTAGAAAATCGGTCCAGCCATCTCTGAAATATATATGACATTCGGCACTCGGTTAAAAAGTCGGTTTTCACAGTCTTTCTATATGAGAAAGGCAAAAATAAAATATAATAAACACTCGTGGATGGGTTTGCTGTGAAACAATTTTAGGCAGTTAGGCAGATGGCACTTCGATCGGTTGACATAGTTTAATTTTGAGTGTTAAATTCGCAGTCTCTGTCGTTTTTTAACGCGATGTATGGGGACCCAACACCTCCATACACCGTAGTCTACCACCCTCTTGCTCGGTGTTCTCGGCGGAAGCCGCAGCCATACTTGAATGCCTTAAAGTCATCCCCCTGGGATCCGAGGCGGTGATCTTCTCCGATTCCTTAGCAGTAATCACTGCTCTGGAGACGGGAAGATCCAGACACCCATATGTCCAGGCCATCGAGACAAACTGTGGCAGCAACGTCACAGTATGCTGGATTCCTGGACATAGCGGGATCCCGGGTAACGCAGAGGCAGACTTACTCGCGGCTATGGGCAGGAAAAGCCTTCGGATGAGTTCCGCAGTGCCGTCAACTGACATTCTAACTGATTTTAGAATCAAGCTCACGGATAACTTCGTACGGCACTGGCGATCATCCGGGGGCCTCCTGCCCAAGATTAAGGGGGATCTGTCCAAATGGACGGATCGCACCGACCACCGGGAACAACGAGTCCTCTCACGGCTACGCACGGGTCACACACGCCTCACCCATCAGCATTACATCTCGAGGCATCCACCACCTATGTGCTCCACTTGCAGCACACCGCTTACAGTGGAGCACATACTAGTCAACTGCCCGGAATTTCACAACCTCCGGGTACAGTATGACATCAAAAACTCCCAGTAGCCGAAATTACCCTCATCAACTTACTAAAAGACGCCAACCTCTTCCACACCCTATAAACCCTGCCCTGATCCTCTCCCTTCTATCAAACTACATGGTATACAGACTCACCTACAATCCCTAATAACCCTGAGACCCAAAAAAATCAACAACACTTTCAATATCGCTTAGCTCGAACCAAAAAACATCAGCTCTCTTTTACACTAGAAACGCCATCCAATGCACCCGGTTTATCGGCTTGATCCAAGCACCTGCGCACTTGCACCACGTTCCGCTCGCCCGCCACTTCATCTCGGCAGTCGCTTAAACCAAACAAAAAAAAACATATTGCTTTTGTCTCCAGATTCGGCTTTAACATCCGCTCGTCTCCCCACTCTTTATTGGTTCGCCACCTCAGCCGCAGAACTAATTCGAACTTTTCTAGGTCCGACGGTCACCTCTGCTAGTTTCCCCCTACCCTCGTCTGTCCATCATTTCGATCGGAAAAGTAACATAATCAGTAAAATTAACACTATATACCGCCATTAAAACAAAAAATTTCTCTCACGCTCTTCTCCTTTAAATTTTTCTCAAATCTCACCATCGAACAAACCGAGGGGCCGATGACATTTGACCCAACGAAATCTAGGACACCATCGCCATCGGATCCGAATCTTCACCGTGGGCCATCCGCTGGGGTAGGTCCCCAGGGATGTTCTCCGCGGCCCAATATCAACTAGAAACACCATCGCTCCGCTCAAACAATAACTGGAGTCATCCACTGGACTATCCGGTCTAACACCTCACCAGTTACTCTCTTCATCGAATTTTCGCTTCCTAGTTTAAACTGAAATAAAAAAAAAACACTCAATTTTTTTTTCAAAATGACATGTAATTACAATTCTCGTTTCCCCCCGGTGAACGACCAAAAGGTTAAAGCCGGGGTAAAATAAATGATATTAATAATAATAATAAGTTTATGAATATCGGCTCAGTCTTTTCGAGAAATCGTAGTGAGCTCGGTTTGGGAATATTGTATCACTTTTTCCGGTACTTATTAAACCGGAAGCTGGAGACCGGTATAGTCAAAGTAGGTTGGATTGGCCCACAAAATAGAATAATCTCAAGCACTGTCCTGAAGAGTTTCTATATTATTCGCATTGTCACTTTGAATGACGGTATGAAATTTTTAACATTCGGCACCTTATAATATTATTAGAACTGCAAGTCAGATCTGGATGGAATTTAAACCAAATAGAAGTTCTGTGAGATAGGTTTGTGAAAATCGGATGAAAATATCTGAGAAATTCTGATGAGTTTCGTTTCGAAGGTATTTATCACTATTTCCGGTAATCAAAAGTTTTCACGTTTGATAATTTTAATCAAAATTATTACACTAATCACCCTGCAATTCAGGAACTGTAAGTCGTATCAAAATAAAATTCAGTAATTTTATATGACATTTTATAACCATTCATTTGAATCTAAGTTTGTGAAAGTGTGAGAAAATTGGGTTCACACAAATGTTTCATAAATACATACACACATATAGACATTTGCTGATCTCGACGACTTGACTCGAATGTTATGACACAAAAATCGGATCTCACAGTGAATGCCTAACCTTTGGATATGCGAATATCACAAACATAAAAACATGTACTACTCGATGCTTTGTAATTCATTGCAATAAAATTATTTCCACATTTTCTCGATTATTCGAAAGACATGGTCTATTTTTCTCGAGTTGAACGGTAAGGTGACAGTAACCCCTTTCAATTCAGCTCCATTAGCGGATTCCAGTGCTAGTTCCATTGACTAATTCTTCACCAGAGTGCTGCTTCCACCTAACGATCGTAAACATTCGTGAGAAATTTTCCACTAAAGTCTATTCGCCCAGTAGCGTTTGGCCTCTACGCAAGCGGTTCACCTTCGCATAGAACTTCCGTGTGTCATCTATAGCAATTCTTCAGATTTACGATTACGATATTTCTAATGAAGTTTCTACTTCCTCGTGAGAATCGAATTCCGACCGTTTCACATCATAATGTAGCAAAGATTGAAAACTAATGCGGATTGCTTTTTGTTGGCAAAGGACCCAACGTGGATCAACGCAAGTTAAAGTCTATAAAAATACTCACAAAGCAAGAAATTTCTTCATAGCAAAAAGTTACCTGAGAGCAATTCCATATGCCATCGTAGGTCGATTTTTTATTTGATTAAAATTTTGCATATTCCTTATGATCAAAAGAGACAATTTGCATCATAAGTTTGTCACTTCAACTCTAGCCTTACTTTTGAGAAGGGACTAAGTTTAAAATCCCTTGAAAATTTTCAATAATACATATTTCAGACACGGTGGGTCCAATCGATTTGGTATCTTCTGCAATGGTTTAGGTAATTATGAGGACTATGTAAAAAAATTGATGCAGTTGAAATAAAAATCGGTTCCGGAATTACAGGGTGATATGTGAAAAAAAATGAAAATAAGTGCACTTACTTTTTACAGAGACACGCAAAGTTGCTGAATTTTATTTCGATCCGACTTCCGGTTCCAGAGTTACAGAGTGATTAGTGTAAAAATTCCTAACTCAAATTACTTCTCCATATTCTCAGAGATAGTGTGACCGATTTTAGAAAACTTAACTTCAAATGAAGGGTCTCAAAACTTCCAAATTTCATCCGGATTCGACTTCCGGTTCCGGATTGAGAGGGTGAAGTGTTTTTAAAATTTGATACCGTCACTTAATGCTGCGATACCAAAAACGTCACCAACAATTTTAAACTGGCCTCAAAACTATTCCAATTAGCGATCATATATTCCAATATGGATCTCACTCGCTTTTCTCAGCGATGGACTGACCGATTTAACTTAGGTTCAAGTTAAAAGTTAAGTTAGTTAAAAAAGTGAAAGGTTTTGTGGTCCCCCATTAAATTCCTTTCATTCGGATCCGACATCTGATTGCGGAGTTACAGGGTGAATATTGTTAAAATGTTTATACCGTCACTAAAAGCGGTGAGTAAAACACGTAAAATAATTTCTAAGCTTTACTCAAAACTATTCCAATCAGTAGTCATTGTCAGTAGACGGTCGAACAAATTAATTTCGGCTTTCCTGGTTACCGGTTTTCGATTAACGACCGGAGATTGTGACTAGAGACTCAAAAATGGATCTCAGTCATTTTTCTCGAACCGACTTTGATTATATCCGTTTTCAGAAGTACCTGCAATAGTGAAACTCACTTCGTTTTCTTTGAGATGGTCTTACAGATCTGAGAACTGTTGCACTCTGTAGGGTATATTAGTTCATGGACAAACCTTTTTGTTTTTTCAAAAATCAAAGGAAACTGTTTTGCGAAAATCCACGCATGTATATATGAGAGATATGAGAAAGGCATCATTGCACCATTAGGTGGATTAAAACAGGCTTTTTATTTTCAATGTAACACTTAAAATTGATGAGCTGATTGTGATATGTAAAACAATCAAAACAGTGATGTGCACTTGAGCACAAACCGATACCAACGAGGTACCAAAACATGACTACCATATGTCTGCGGTCGTAAAGTCGTAAATTGGTTTTCGCCTGAGACGTCAAGATAAACATCTGAGCAAAAAAGTGTGTTCTAAAAACATTGTCGTGAATAGTGCATACACACACGTTGTGAGTTCCTGATCCTGTTAATAGTTTAAAGTTCTTAGACCGGAGTAGAACAAAGGATGAAAATCCAATTTGTATTTCTGAATTTGTTGACTCTATTGGTGTTTCTTATGTTTCTTGTATTGTTTCCTGACTCTTAACATGCTTACAAAAATCTTTCTCTTAACTACTCGATAAGTCATCGCTATTAGATAGAGGAGTTCGTTTGTTCAACTCAAAACGACATGAATCGTAAAATTTAAATTTTTGTTAAGTAAAAAATTTAAATTTTGAAAAGCAAATCGTAGTTCAATTAGTTTGACAATATTACTTTCCACGAGATTTCGGCAATTTTTAGAACACTTTTTAGAAAACTCGTCTACACAATCCCAATAGAAGAATCTATTCATTTTGGACTTCTTTCTTCAATTCTGAGCTATCTCTTGTTTTCATTTGATGATCACTTGCCGGTCACTTGTTTCTCACTAGCGTGTTTATTCGCAGTACCAGATTGTTTTATACACAAACGTTCGTATCTATAACGACCAACATTTTTGTCAGATCAGGAAAAATTTAACAATAGGCATCAGGGGCGGTGGAACAGATTTCACCCAGGTGTGGATTCATGCACTTTGCCGAAAAATCAGTAAATCTACTAAACGAATAAAAACATAATATTGATTACTGAACAATCAGCAAAATTTTGTGTTGCTCATCTGTCTCGGCACATTACTTTGCCGAGCTCGAGAATTGGTTTTAAGTGTGTGGTATTTCCTGAATAGTTCAGTCGAGTAGCTTATTAGAGAAAACTACAAACTTTACAAAACAGATGTCTCAAAAACACTTTTAATAAAACTTAACTGGCCTTCAGTTTATTGTTGTACTCTGATAGTAATCATAATATCCCACCAATATCATACTTATGTGATATTCAAGCATTGCTGTTCATTCATGATAACCTGCGTAACCCCTTAACTCATCATAATTTGCAGTTTCTAGCTTTATATCATCCTCGAAAACCACGGCGTAACAATATCTTGTTTAGTGTTCGAGCAGTCACAAGAAACATTCAAGCTACAGTAACGTTTTCAAGGCTAGACTGAAGCACCACTACAAGCACAAACTGGACCGAATAAATGTAAAGATCATTAACAGCATAACAGTAATTCATATAGCTAGACTCTGTTTTTTTTTAATACTTGTATTAACTTAGCTTAGTAATGAATTGTAAGCAAAGCCCTGGCATTACATTCCATTTGTGGAATTTGGCCTTTCTGTTTCAACAGACTTCGCAGCCGATTCTTAGTGTACAGAATCATTGCATGGCTAGTACTATGGATCCTACTGACACTAAGAATCCGTCCAGGTCGGGGCTCGAACATACGACAACTGGCTTGTAAGACCAGCGCCCTATGCATTGAACCAACAACCCGGGTAATGAATTGTGGATCCCTTAATAAGATTTTTTTTTTCCACTGGGGTTGCACTTAAAGTTAGTAGTTAGTAGTAATCAAATGCACATCAATCAATCTCAGCGTAGGTTTTATTAATATGTTATTTTGATTGTTTTTTTCAAGCAGAGAGTAGTTATGTCCACAACCAGGTGGCTTCTAATTGAAGCTCTTTGCTATGGGGGAGTGTGGTGGGCAACTAAAAATATATAAATGAAAAAAATAGAAAGCTATTGTGAAGAACCAATGATTCAGTGACCTCATTTTGAACACGATGACTGAAACGATAATTTAGATTTTAATAAACGATGTTAGCTATAAAACTTGAATATAACTTCAGACGTTCAGTTATTATACATTCTAAATATCAAGAATAAATGTTCATCTCGAAAATGCACAGTGATGTAATGAAATAACCGTTAGAGTGCATCTAGAATCACTCACAGAAAAGCAAAGACTCAACCGGGCGCGTTCCCCTACCAGCTACTGTACACGAAAAATTTATTCTTTAAAGTACTCTCCAATCTTTCCAACGCAGATGCAACGCAGGATAATTTCGATGTTTTGCCATTCTCACTGGCAGACAGCAATTATCGTTGTTACAAAATGATGTCGAGCAAAAACAAGACCAACAGTAATAGCGATCAACGTGCGTTTTTCAATCTTTTGTGCTTTTGCTTCTTCATTCAAACCCATTATTACGGTTTTCCTTTCTTTTGACTCTTGTGTTTGCAGATTGCCTAAATGCGATAACCTATGGACATTACGTAATAATTTCTGAAATTCCACTCAGACGGCGCACAGTTCACGCAAAAGAATGACAAACTTGATTTTATCACGTTTTCAAGGCATGGATATGTTCGAAACCAAGGCGTTCGGATGAAGTTTTGTCTTGTAAATGTAAATTATACATACATAGCTCACATTAAGTGAAACCTATACAGACAAATTCTAGGACAATTGATGTATGAATCACAGAAATATGACTAAGAATTCTCAAGAGTTTTTATAGTAACGTGTTGCTGCAGCTGCAGCTTCTCAATCAGAAAACCAAATCAAAATTACATTTGAATTGTAACTAATTTGGAAAATCACCTTCAAGAGACACATATTTTCCGATTTCCGATGAGATCTTCCATCTTCTATTCGGGATGTTGTGTTTCCTTAGCAAAAGTATAGCACATTTTTCACAACAACATTGTTGTGATACTGTTTCTTAGAGCGAAAATATTGATTTCGATCGTAGCACAGTTCGTTGATTGTAGGCTGAGTAATAAAAACCACTTCCGGTGAAACTCTCAACGAGTGAGCAAATCGCCTCGTGTTCGTGTGGTGTAAAAATTCGATTATTTCGCGAGAAAGAAATAACTGTCTCGATTTGGTGTTGCAACATAGCGAGGCTATCACTGGTAGTCCAGTGAAAAAAAGTCCATTCGACTGTAAACGAAAATTAACTGACAACATAGCCAGAGCTGTTGTGACATCAAGCGAGGCGACGCCAATCAGCAAGAAGTAGAAAAAGTCTTTTCTTTAAAGTTATAGCGGTTTTGGATCGTCGATCATCAAAACTGTTGATCACCGGGGTTAGTAATCGAATCCAGATTCGCACATAAAAGCTTGATATTTTAATAAATACACATTACTTGTTCACTATTCTACCAATAGTCATTTCATTAGTAGAGTCACAATAATATTTTACCAATTACTCGAATTTCAATGAAAGAATTGTGATGGAATCGCATATTTTTGTTGCGGCTCTAAGAAGCACTAACGAAAATTATTCAATACTGCTGTTGTAGGACGCAAAAACTCGAAGTGCACTTGTTTTCATCTTACCCTTAGGGTCATTCTATCGAACAGAGACAGCAGATCTCGCTCTAACTAATAGTTGTCGTATACGAGATGACTACTGGATCTGACTTTACTACTACCCTATATATCCTATGGTAAATTTGTAGAAAGTTTCTGATTGGGTTCTTGCGAATTGATATTATGCGCTTCACAGAGCATTTGTAATAAGTAATAATTGTTTCAACAATAACTAGTGATAATAGTACGAGTAATAGATTTAACAATACTGAATATCTGTTAAGAAAAATTTTCCATCAGTGATAATGGGCTGTATATGAAATAATAAAACAAAAATGCAGTACAAGGAACCATCGGCAAATTATTATGCTGCCTAACAGGTTTTTGATTAATTTCCATCATTTTCCTTTCTCATGTGAATCGCCTGAGGAAACTTTCAGAATACTTTTGCAGCCAGAAGCATGTTATCCTGCGGAAGTTTTTTTTTGTCGGTGGTGGCCCAACAAGCTTTGACTTTGTTAGTAGTGCCTTCGTAAGATAGCTTGCCGTTAATTAATTCGACAACATCAATGGAACATTGCAATAGGCCATGTTACAGCTGAAACGATTATTTTTTAAACAATTATATTTTAAAATTACTCTTTTAAAAGAACATACAATGTAGCAAATCTATCTTTACTGTTGATACATTAATGTTACTGTGCGGACATAGCGTGATTGGTAAAACGATCATATTTAAGCGCAGCATTCTTGAGTTCAATTCCCAAAACATGGGGTCAGAAAATTCGTGCGATCCCATAGGTGATTACCACAACAGGGTTATAATTTCTGCAACTAAAACTGTTAAAAAACTGTTTTATCCTTATAGTATTGTAATGACGCCTTTCTCAATAACGTTTATATGACAAATGGATGAAATTTTCTTTTTTGAATTTGTGACTACAACTTGCGGCACTTTCCGAACCGAAAACCATCAACTAACAAGGTCAATTAATTTGGATAGTTTTGTGGCCTGTTTTGAAGATTTCGTATACTTTTTGTGTCTTTTGTTATGACGGTTTAAAATTTTGAACACTCACCACAAATTTCGGAACCGTAAACCGGAGCCGATTGAAATTCAAAGACTGAATATCTTTCATCTGAATCTATTTTTGCCTTACTCATGTAGAAAAGTTATGCAATCACTATGAAAACCGACTTTTGAACCGAAGCCCGGATGGCCGAGTGTCATATACCATTAGACTCAGTTCGTCGAGTACACAAAATGTCTGTGTGTGTTATGTTTTCTCATAGATGGCGCGACCGATTTTCACAAACTTAGGTTCAAATGAAAGTTCCTGTGGTCCCATACGTAATTCCTGAATTTCATCGGGATCCGACTTTCGAATCCTGAAATATACCATCACTGAAAAGGGCGAAAAATCTTCTCCAATTGATAGTTTCTATCAGTAGACGGTCAAACAAACCGATTTCGATTGTACCATCTATGACATAAGTCAGTGATCATCATTTTCTTTTTTTTTTTAGTACATCACCTTGTAATATCGAAACTGTAAGTCGGATTCGAATCAAGCATAAGAAAATTGTATAGAACCGCAAGACTTGCAATTTAAATTTTCGAGAAAATCCAATGGCATTATTTTAACACACATATTTTACGATCTCGACGAACTGAGTCGAATGGTTTAGGACACTTGGCCCAAATTAATTTGGACTGATGTGTTTGGAAGGAAGAATTTGGAGAATTGGGAAATCAGAATCAAGTATTCAGGTTTTTTTGCAATACTTTATACTTATAAAATTTACTTTCTACAATGAAGCAAAGATCTATCAACATTTGTTAGGTCACTATTGGGTTACTGATCAAGTTCAAAAATCAAATGGCTGAAGCTTTTGGTTTCGAAGATATAATGGTATGAACAACGCACACTTTTTCCTATTCTCACAGGTTTAACGTGACTGTTTTAACAAAATAAGAATATACCTGAATATTGTTATATTTTTCCATCGGAGTTCATTTACAGCGAGTAAAGGAGGTCCCAAGTCCATTGATTCGGTGTCGCAGTTAGTCTAAAAAACATTGTTGTGGGGTTCCCTGCATTCTAATTCTAATTTTCCCATACGCTAGGCTTGTCGTTTGCAAGATCAAGCGTACCTTACTGTACATGTGGCCAGTTGATAGTCGTATGTGACAATTGATTTATATTTCTCCGCACTGCGGCATGGTATTTCCACAGATAACACATATGATGATGATGATGGTCCCGCCTCATACCCCTACAAAGGTGTGAGCTGGACGATTTATCTAAATGATAATAAGTATTGCATCACATATTTTAACCAGTTAACTTAATATAAAACAATCTGGTTAATCCAGCAGGTATAGATTCTCCTTCTAAAGTACAACTGAGAACAAGAAAACATTCAAATATTTCCGATTTACTATCCAGGGTTATCGAACCCGATATCTTTGTCAGTATCAGACAGTAATTCACCTGGCTCTTCCCGCCGGACCAGTTCATCGTTACAAACATCGGCTACGATGGAGTAACGAGACTGCGGATGAGCAGAGCCAAGCCCAATTCCATCAACAACTTCCGATCCCGATTATTTACGAAATATAATCAATAAATCATTCAGCAAATCTTACAAAATCAAGATTCGAACTCGACACGTAGAATGCTAAAGCTTTCAAAAATAAAAGAGAACATATCCAGTTCCAGTCATATTCAATTTCCAGATTGCCTTTACCTGCTTTGCGCGCGCGAGGCTCATACTTTTGTAGACAACTCATTTTTTTTTAACTAAACAAATTATGAAAAATCCATCATCATCATACAGAACATAACAACCTAATGCGTCTTACTTGAAAAAAAAATAAAAATTATATAAATACAATCTTCGTCATTTCGAAAAAATCAAATTGCACTAATTCATTAAAGATCTAATTACAAAATAGATTTTATGTGCGAAATGCACAATTTTTTGAACTCCCACAATGTTGCAGCCCGCTTGATTCGTCCTGGCATCGAATTGAAAAAACTAATCCCTTTGTACAATAACGAGTTTTGCGATCTGGCTGACAAAAAACTTGGTGTTCTCGCATCAGACGCATTTCTAGTATGGTACCTATGCAAGTCACTTCCTCTTTCAATCCGATCACACAAATATCGAGGCAGCATTCCATTTAAGATTTTAAAAATGAACACCATTGTTAAATAATACACTCTCTGTTTCACTGAAAGCCATTGTAATGCGTTCAATAGAATATTAGTGGAAGTATATCTATTACATTTCAAAATCAATCGCATGACCTTAATTTGGAATCACTGGAGTCTCAATATTTGCGTGTTGTTAGCAAGGAACAGAATCGATGAGCAGAAGTCAATGTGAGGAGAGATTATTGATTTATACAGGAAAATTTTACTACTGGTCGTTAAATCATTTTTCATGCGGCATAATACACCGTATTTTTTGGCAACCTTCTTGATGATGTTGTTAACGTGAGATTTGAATGTTAGCTTTTCACCAATTATAACTCCAAGATACTTCAACTCTCTAACGCGATCAATAATCTCTCCATCAATTTCAATGTTGGCTTCACGTCCAGTGCTTAAAGAAGAAATAACTATATATTTAGTTTTTGCGACATTCAGTTTTAATTGCTTGAATTTCAACCACTAAGCCAGAGAATGTAAGTTTTCGTTCAAATGTGCAACCGCTTCATCCAAATCCTTAGCTGTAATGAACAGAACAGTATCGTCAGAAAACAAATTTATTTCACAAAACCGTAAAACTCACTTCATGTCATAATGAATAAAATCGGACCTAAAACACTACCCTGAGGCACACCAAGTAGACACAACAACCCTGGAAACTAGACACAACATCGTTGAAAACAGTTCTCTGAGTTCTATCAAATAAATAGCTTTCAAACCAATTATATGCTACTCCTTCGATACCAATGCGTTGTAGTGTTGGTAACAGTATAGGTCTAATTTTCCCAGACACTAGGCTAGTTGTTTGCAAGATCAAGCGTACCTTACTGTACATGTGGCCAGTTGATAGTCGTATGTGACAATTGATTTACATTTCTCCGCACTGCGACCACCTACTCGACTGTTTGCGAGCTTTCAATACGTTCCACTACGTTCCAGAACGATAACAAAATTATTCTACCTGTTATAGGAATATTCCAACTGCAACCATTTTAACACTTCTCACGCGATTTCTCTAAGTGTAGAAGACAACTATATTTCGATGTCGTTTGAATAACACGTGAATCAATCAAACCTAATTAGTCATGTCGATCGTGGTGGCATCTGCAAGTAATCGCCATGTACTTGAGGAAATTTTACACACAGTTCATATGCGAGCCTTATTGCAGTTCATTTACACGCACTTCTAAAATACAATCTTTTACCTACACTGGTATATTGTGCACAGTTAAACCCAATTCTCAAGCTCGGTTAAGTAAAATGCCGAGACAGATCAATTTTACTGATTGCTCAGTAATCAATACTATGTTTTCCGAGATTGGTTTAGTAGATTTTCTGATATTTCGGTAAAGTACATCTTTTTGCCGAGATTTGGCAAAATCTTCTGCTGAACCCATCGGTGATTAACAATTATTCCGAGATCAGCAAATAAGTCTTCGAAATTTAGTAATATGTGTTAGCTTTTGCCGAAATTCGGCTAGACATCTATCATTTACGTGTTACATTTTTGTTTGGCATTACCTGCGTAATTATTTTCTGACAAAATATTTCGGAAAAAAATTCTGGTGGCCATTAGAAAAAAATGGAATTAGTCTAAAAAGAGGACAGGAGAATCTACGATCCATTCAGTAAGTATAGTAACTACAAACTATTGTTGATTATATATAGAAAGTTTCCTTCGCTTCCTCCCAGATCCTGTTTTGCCGAATGCGAAATGCGAAGAAATAGAAACAAAACATGTGCTTTTTTCACAAACCAACAAAACGCCCAAATATGTGCAAAATGCTCAAATAGTCATCTAGTTAATTATTGGTTTATTGGAAGTTATTGATTGATTGCTTCTAGTTGTTTTACACCTTCCCCGTAACCTTTTCAACGCAACTTGTAAGCTGGTCAGAACCATTATTGATACTGAGTTACTGAGTACCTGTGATATAGTTATTACCACATAAACAACCAACATTCATGTCTGGTAAGATTGCGGTTTCATCAAAAGTACTCGGATATATCCTAATAGGAGAAGTAACTGAGAATGTACGGGAAATCGACAAAACCACTTGAAGAAGGGCGTTGATGGCCTCATTACTGGTATTGTATTCTCTTTTCATTAGCAAAGCGATCAAGTGCTCAAAATAAAACCAATAGTCATTAGGCTGGCAGTAAAATGCATTTCACAGCGCTTCCTCACATCGAGCTTCTGCTCGTGTAGCAGAACTTAGGCTTGCGGTCAGACAATAATTATGTTTTATGATGCTATAGGATAAAACTCAACGGTTCGAGGTGAGTGAGAAGTATGCCAACTTCGAAGTATGTCGACCAATTCCATCCGCTATATGTACTCTCCAGTTTGTGAGAGGGGTATCATAAAAACATAAAAAAGCGAACAACGAAAGAGAAATCGCTAATAATCTGAGGTTACAACAGGCAGCGTAGCGTAAAGTTTGTACACAAGCGTTGAACCTTGATATTTTGCTTTTTACACGGCGTTGATCTTCTGGTCTGCTAGTTGTCTTGTGATTGTTGTTGTTACTGAAACACGTTTTGTGGAACCGAAAACGAACGAAACAAGTTTATATTGTAAAAACAGACAACGAAATCACGTCGCTGCTATGCAGAGAATGGCTAACGTGGTTGTTTGGTGACAATGACGATGCGAATGGTTGTCTCTGAATAGTATTGGAGTGATATACTTGAGGTTGTCATATCGAGTATAGCGCTACTTCTTGTATTATAAAAATCAATCATATATTTTATTCATAACCATTTAGAATTAACAATAAAAACAACGGATTTTGCAAGTGTTCACACCACATAACCCATCAATATTTACCCAAACATAATAACCACAAATACCATCAATATTTAAAAAAAAACATCATCATTTAATTTAACCACACATTGATCGGTTTGGAACCCTTTAGCATTAAACCGACCTTGACTTGACTTCGAGATTTCAGTCGAATCAAAGCAAGAGATTCCGTGAAATATTAAATGTATGGTGATTTAATAACATTTAGGGCATATTCTGGAGTGATCTAGTTTTATATGTATAATTTTTGTCAGTTTTAAAATTTAAAATTGGAAGTTATAATAAAAAAATTGGTTGTTCCAGCAGCGTTTCATTCGTGTTATAAATATATGAAAATAGAACGGCAGCAAACTTTTAAATTTGACAGTAGAACTAAAATGACTGACTGGAAATATGTTTGTGTCAGTTTCAGTTCTATTATAGATCTCCCATATAAAATTTCAAACTGCTGAATTTACTCTTAGAATGAATAACATCGATGTCTCGCAATCTAGTCGTGGGCCTTATCCTAAATAATGTTTATATGAATGATATTGAAAATTGTTCAGTCACCGCTAACACACTAAGAAAACTGACGTATGATGAAGTGATTATAGACTATTATATACAGAAAAATAAATTCGCGGAAATCACTACAAGATACTTTAAATATATTGTCCGTTTTACATAAAAAAAAGACTCGGAGACATTAAATATGTACCATAGTCTTCGATTTGAGAAAAAAATCCTGTTTTAGATGAAAACCCAGCGTTACAGTCATAGTATTTTTTTTTTTCAAAGTTTTTCATTGAGGGTATCAATGTAAAATTATTGTTTAAACTATTGAATTCTTAACAAAAATTAACTATTCTTAAATTAGTTAACAAAATATAAATGATCAAAATAACTATTTAGTAAGTTTTGATAACAAGGAAGATTGTGTAAAAAATCACACCTAGTGGTGTAATGATGTCTTTCTCATGGGACTTGTATGTATGTAGCAATATTAATATGGTATTCTTGATAAAACTGTTCATTGAATAGATGCAGGGAAGTTTGTTTAGCAGCATCGTACCGATATGCCTCTCCATACAAAAGTTGGCAAAAGCCCTAAACATCTTGATAAACGTCTGCAGGATGAGTTTTTAATAATAATTTGAGGTGACTGAATATATTTTTATCTTGATATAGTGGTTTTCAGCTGGACATAGAATGCGACGGAATCGTCACAGAATAGGGAAATAATGAGCGTCAGACCATGGATGCCAGGTTTGCAGATTGGTATGTAAATTTGCAATTTCGTTTGTTAGCAGACTTTGCAATTAAGCAAGCTTTTTTGCCGATATTCGAAGTTTTTATAAACAAACCTCTAATTTAATGACTTTTGCTAATACTGTAGGGTTTTTGTTTGGTTTTCTCGTCATAATTTTAAATTTTGGGCTCGCATAGAAGCATTTCTAGAACGCGGACGCATAAAATTTTACCTGGCATCTCTGCCAGAATATTGGACAGTTGTTTTAACCTCTTCGCTGTCTGTTGTATTGAAATTAACTAGCATTAGAGCCACAAGAGAAATTAATCGACTGGTGGATTGAGATCGATTACAGTTTCAACTGGTAATATTCCTTAGCGACAAGTGTTATTTCATTGATCATTGAAAGCATCAACAAATGTCAAAGACGACTAACTTTTTGGAGTGGACTACATTTTTTTGTAATAATTTAATAGCACGCCTAAAAAAATCCGTGCCAGTTCTAGCCGATGGCAGATCACATACGCATTATCAAAATGAATTCATTATGAATCCACCTAAACAATAGAAATTTGTCATTGTAACGGTCAATTTAAAAATATTTTTTGTGACTCGTGGTCTCGAAGAGGTTGAATCGATGCGAATGACAGTTTCGCTATCTTTTTGCATCGCAATCTTTTCTAACCGACAGTGAAAATTCACTCGGTATGATGCACCGGAAAATGACGTTGTAAGTTTTTTTATTTCGCGATTAATTTGGTGTTTTCAGTAATGTTTCAGAGAATGATTAAAGCTGTTTGGGTAATGAATACACCGAAGAAAACCTTCTTGTTATCCTCTGATGTTTGCCAATTCCCTCGAAAAGGGATTATCTTAATATTGGCAAAAGGCATTATCTTGCCTTGCCAAAATGAACCGTTTTGGTTGGCCAAAATAAAACAGTGCCTGAACGACATATTGAATGATAATTATGAAATCACTATAGTCTGGGTCCCGGCTCATTTCTCCATTCTAGGTAATGAAATAGCCGACATTCTAGCCAAATGTGGTGGTGTTGAGGGTGAAATTTATGGGAAACCGATTGCTTTCAACGAATACTAGCGCGTTTCACCTAAGAACCAGCTGGCAAGCTTCTTGGGATAAAGATGATCTGGGTCGATTGATGCATACAATTATTCCTAAAATATCGACAAAGGCATGGTTCAGGGGACTGAATGTGAGTAGGGATTTGATTTGTGTGATGTCCAGACTCATGTCCAATCATTACACGTTAGATGCACATCTCCTTCGAATTGGACTATCCGAGACTAATCATTGTGCTTGTGGCGAAAGTTATCGGGATAAATATCAAAGATGAGGTGTTTTTGCATTTTACCACACGGAATGAAATTCGTTACCATTGTCATGATTAAACAGTCATGAAACAAATCATTTTACATTTTCAAGAAGTCATGACGATTATTCATGATTTTAGGATAAAAATCACCCAGATCATGAGCATGTACTTCATTCGAAGCACGTAACTTTAGTTCTCTTCCCGGATATCATTTTGAACCTTTTGAGTCATGTGATAAATTTGATGGATTATGTAATAGATTAATGCATAGATAGAATTATAGAATTGTTTACTTGATAGAATTGAATTGTTTACTTGATTCTAAGTAAAGTTCGTTCAAGTTGCATTGCATGAATCAAGTTCGTACTAGTTGCATTGCATGAATGAACTTATAACTTCTGCGGAAACATTAAAGTGATGTTTTGAGCAAATACATTTGATTGTATTCTTGTATATTTATATGTTGCAGTTAAAATAATATTCCAAGAACTAGCAAAAACCGATAAATAAATTTTTAACACCGTCTAGTAAAAATCATAAAAATTGACATGAAAGTCTCACACCTTGTTTAATCACTTTGTTTAAGGGGTAGGGTCTAAACGATGAAAAAAATCATAATTTTTGCGAATTTTTTCCAGGACTATTGTTCAACAAAATAAATTCAAATATTTGCTTGATAAAAAGCAACATTCGAACAACATTTTGTATTTTTTTCGTGGAATAAGTCGGTGAAGTGATATTTTTGAGGACGCTTCTTAAATATCATGATTTGCGGTGTCCACTGTATCTCAGCGCAGACTAATCAGAAGGGAACAAATGAATGCAACATAGCTAGAGAAGAAGACCCCGACGTTTATGTTTGATTTTTTTTAATTTTTGGTGGTTGCTTGAAGTGAAAACTAATATTTTTTACGAAAAAATCCGCCATTTTGTAGCTGTTAAACCTGCCCAAAGTAAAAAACACCAAAAAAGAAAACGTTGGGGTCTGGTTTTTTCAGGCATGGCAAAAACACGGATCCGTTCTGCACGGTACTCACCTTCACTCGTGAGCACACCACCAGGAGTATTGAATGCTACGCTTCGTGCCCGTGTTGAAAAACACACACCGAACGCAGTAGAAAAAGCACCCGTAGCAGTGGCCGTGTAATTGTCAAACACCGGTGCTTGGATTTTCGGGCAGCACTGAAGTCGAGTGTTCCTGACTTCGGCAAACACCGAAACCGAGTGTTTCCGATTTTGCCATATACGTTGCTTGTACTATAAGCACCTATAGCGCCACGGTATGACGAAAAATGCGTTTGAATGATTAATTTTTTTTTCATCAATACGCGTCTGATTGAATTCAATTGATTGACAATATAACCAACGCATGGGTGCTCTTCGGTGCCTTCGCGAAATTGAAAACACTCGGCTCCGGTGTTTAACGAAACTAAAAGCACGCGGTTTCGGTGTATGCCGAAGCTTGAAACACCAGTGTCGAAAATAAAACAGCGCCACGAGCACCGTGGCTTCGGATATTGCGTTTCGTGTTTCTCTTTGTGCACTGGCACGCAATGGCATTTTCAATACACGCGGTGGCGGTGGTTATATGAAGCACGCAGTGCAGTGCAGTGTTTGGACATGCCTGGGTTTTTTATATGTAGAAAATGTGTTCAAAATTTGAAAAAAATTGGGGCAGTAGTTTTTGAATGACGATGGACACGGACTTTCAAAACCTGCTCTCGAGAAAAATGCGTTTAAAGTTTTCTGTCTGTAAAATTAATGCTAACAATTAATTACTCCATTAGCCCATAGGGTCTAACATTTTCAAAAATCATATTTTTCCTGTTTTTGCAATGACGATGTCCAGCCACCGACTGTCACCATTAAAGAAGGTGACAAGCCAAAAAAAATAGGTATAAGGCGAGAAGACTAGTGTTTGAGGGACAGAGAAGATGTTTGGATGTAAGGTATCGGTCGGGTGACGGCCAGGATGTAGACCATGTTCGATGTACGTTCTACCATGTCTGACTGTCGTTTTAGAGTGACTATAACAAGATTCAGAGTGGCGAAATGGTAGCGCGTATGCACGAAATACATAAGAACGCAGGTTCGAGTCCTGCATCTGAGCATATCTTTTTCCAATAAATCATCTTTTCTGTTAGTTTTTCATTCATTTGGCTTTTCCAATATATGTTTCCGCTCAGTCATTACAAAAACTGAACTTATATATGATATTTTTTCTTTTATAATTTATTATAATGAAACATTTTAAGAATGTTTTGTCAAATTTTGAAGTCAATCGAAGTAGAAATCTTGGGCCTGTGCGACGAGCTCTTGCTTCTTCGCAGGATGAGATAGCCATAGATAAGGTCCATAACTTCCAGAGTTTCGTTCCAACAGGCTTGAAAACTTCACAGAATTTTCTTGAAATGTTTTACTATAAGACAATTTAAAGAAAATAATAAATGATTTTTCAAAAGTTCTAGACCCTACCCGCCCCTTAATTTGTTCCATAGATATGACAATCAAGGCTGTATTGATCCACTTTTGAAATTGAAACTTTGAAAAAAAAAATCACGTCTCCGCGTTAAATAGGAGCAAAATATATTATACGAGCGACATGAAATCTCGTTATATGAAAACACAATAGAAAAGTACATGGATAACAATCCATAGTAGGTACCATGATAAAAAAATATCACGAAATCATGGAACATGTCTTCCCATGAGATAATGCCTATTGTTCATAATTTTATTCGCGAAATGACTCATATCATGAACAATAACTCATCTCCCATGAAAGTTTTCATGCTATGCATCATTTTGCTCAAGAAATTATGAACAATAGGCATGATTTCATGATAAGATATGTTTCATGATTTTCGAAATTTTTCAATCATGATACTGGCAATCAATTTTTATCTGAATATCAAAAATAACAAAACAGTTAATAGATTTTTGACTTTGATTTATGTTAATTTCTAGAAGTTAGAATATGATTATTTTTAACCAATTTTTTCATTCGACATCAAAAATTATCTTTGTCTAGACTAACGAAAAAATTGATTAAATTACAAAGATTGAAATAATTTTTAATAGTTTGGATTGAAAACACTATTTTCATGACTTATAGCAGGTTCTCGTTCGAGCAAAAGAGAAACCCGACATTCATTGTTAAAAGAAGTACCGCAAAGTTGATTTTAATAAAACATGTCCACTTTAATTCGTTATTATTTTACAGATTCCTAGGTCTACAAGTAACTGATTGCAATGTAATATCTTTGATACGGCCCTGAGATTAATATGAACAATATTAAATATTTCTGTTATATTGGCGCTGATATTTCGAAGTGAATACAGCACTTTTATCGTATCTTTAGAGGCAACGTATCAAATAGAGATAGCAGATCTCACTCTAACTAATACATGAACACAATATACGATGAACGGTGCAGATTTGATAACCACTGGTACCGTTAGTTTGAATTGATTTGTCATATCGACGTGAACATTTCATAAAGTCACACAAACCAATGATAGTTTCTCTTTGTTTACCCTCTCTTCTGTTAATAACTTTTTAATTTTCACGTTTACTTACAAAACATTCGTGTAGAATGAAAGGCAATATTTCCATTTTTAGAACAGTGCCAGATATGGAGATATGGAGATGTAGTCAAAAGAGAGTAAACAATAAGAAACTGTCAATTACTTTTAGGCGCTTTTTAAATGTTTACCTCTATATTGGCTCAAGGTTCAACCAAAAATATAAGGAAAAAAGCCATTGTTGTAAAACACAAAAGCAGCTTTATCCGCTACTGACGAATGAATCTTTAAGAAAAAAAATCAGTTTTTTAAGGACAATGTACCAAATGAACTGATTTTTCGTTTTTCAATTTCCGCTCAGCGACAGTGAAGAAAACTGCTCTAGCGTTTTGAAACAATAGTTGTTTTCCTAAAATTGTAAATTGCACCTTAAGAACACAGTAAATGTTATCGATTTTCTAACTTCATGGAGCTGGAACGTGTTACAATGAATGATTCTCTGTCAGTAGATCGACTCCTCTCTTTAATATTAGCCGAGTGTGAGGCAGTTGGAGAAACAGGGGTTTATACTAAATTTTATTATTGAATAAATCATTCAGACTTACTACCTTATCAGGATAATCACAAACTGGTGACGTGCGGTAAATTTAGCAAAAATGTGTCAAACTAATGTTTCACCCGTTAACATGTGCTATGAGCCTCTGAAAGATATGATGCAATTCAATTTCATCTGTGAACAGAGAACATAACTGCACGTTAGCAATCGGATGTACGAAATCTATTTCGGGACAGACTGTGTGACCATTCATCCCTTCTCATGACCCCGCACAGCTTGACACTTCAGGCTACCTCCAGTAAGCGTAGCGAACTTCTTCAAAAAACTTTCTCCTAACCGTTTCCTTACACATAGTTCTTCGACTTATACAAAATCACCATACAGAACAATGGTAGGTAGAAACGAAGACTTCGATACCACATACTGTATTCAACCCGTAGTTTCTAATTTATGGTACATTTTTTTGCATCCTAATTTTTACTGTGTTAAATTAGTGAACAAAAAAGTCGTTTATCACCTGACAAGATGTTATTAAGTTTAGTGATATGGCATTTCATCAAACGAAGTTGTATTGAACACGGTAAATCCGTAAAATGAACTCACCTGATGTAAATCACTTCGCTATTGTACTTTATCCTTCGCCACCCGGGTGCAACATTAGAACGGCTAACAGAATTGGTCCTTACTGTACTGACTAAACTAGATTCACTGATTTGGACATTTTCCGTGGGAATGTGGGTAACACTTGTAGTTACCCGATTTGCAATTGAATTGCTATTACTGCTTGCCAAAGATGACACACTCTCTTTACTGGCAATGTTGGGCGATTGATTCACACTAGCTATATTTACAACCACGTTGTTCACAACACTAGCTCTAGCAGTTGCACTGCCGGCAAGACTGGTCTCACCACTTGCCGCGGAAGGATTCTCGGTGGAAGCGAACATTAAGTTATGAATATTCCCACTGTACTGGGAAATCTTATGTTGCACCGATGCAAGATTTTGTTGCTGTAGTACATGGGGCGAATGATGCAGTCCTGATGACAGGGATTGACCAGGATCTTGGTGCTGTTGCACCCGATGATGGGTGTGCATGGCATTTTGAGATTGAATGTGATGATGCGTTGCGATCGTCGTGGACTGCTGTGTTAGATTTTGCAGTTGCTGGATGTGATGGTTCGGTATCGAATGTTGTTGCTGTTGTTGGTGGGCCAAATTCGTCGGCAACTGATGATGAGCAATCTGCTGAATAGCCGAGCTAGGTGCAATAGCAGATGATATGCTGCCACGCATCACATCAGCATTCGATGCTGCCATTTAAACAGTGGAGATACAGCTGAAAAGCAAAAAAAAATTACATGTTAGACATCCAAATACGATTATGACGTTCAGAAAACTAATATGTTTACTTTATGAGTCCTCTGAACTGAACAATATTCTTCAATGATATACAATCGGTCATCGAACATAAACGTTTTAACAATATATATTTGAAAATAAGCGTACAAGAGAGAAATCATTGCGATGAATTGAAATGTCTTACGGTTCCCAAGCATGTCGTTGAATTTTACTCTAATCCGATTTTCGGTTGATTCCGGAGTCACTTTTTATTCCGTTATAGTTGTGACGACACCAAAAAAGTGTGAAATTTTTCAGATCTTGATAGATGATGGCCAAACAAAATCAGTTCGAAGATACCTATTTTCGATTCAAGAAATGCCAAATGTAGCGTTTAAAAGTTACCGGAATATGATATCTCTGAGATGAAAAATCTTATGGTCCCATTTAACTTTCTGTTTTGGAATTATAGAATGATGAGTGTTAAAAATTTTTATTAGTCATATAAATGATGATGCAAATGCGTAAAAAATCGTTTCAGCTTTTCTGGTCCGAGATTTCCATTTTCAGAAGCAACGGAAATAGAGATCAGAAAACTTCGGAATGGAACTTAACTCGATTTATCAACTAACTAGTAAAGAGATAAGCATCATTACACCACTGAATGCATGAAAACAGGACTGTTTATGTGAAAGCGGACAATACACCATGTGTTAATATTTACTTTAAAAAGTATTAATTGAAACACCAGACGAAAAAAAAACTTGTTGCCTCTCTCATACAGAACAATCACTCAGGTGCAATCACAGTGATTTTCAACAATTGAAATAAAAAATGACTTTTTGCCTTTCTCATATAGGCAATACAATAACTTTGAAAAACGACTTTTGTCATATACCATTCGACCCAGCTCGACGAACTAAGCAAATATCTGTGTGTATGTGTGTGTGACAAATATTGCCACTCACTTTTCTCGGAAATGGAATAAGAATATCCCAATTTTCATTCGGATCAAACCCCTGGTTCCAGAAGTAGGGTGCTCAGTATAAAAATGTCATTTTCAGGAGAAAGTACTTCATAAGCCGTTAACGTGAAATACATATTTTGATGGCAACATATGACCAAAAACTCCATCTTTTAATTCAACAGAAATGATCGTACCCGTTCTCAGCAGTTTCATGAATGTTTCACAGTGAAGGGAAGTGAATTCCTTAAAATTGATTATTAAATTTCTCCAATTTGCAGATCTTGTAATTGATGACCGAATAAGGTCACTTCAGTTTCACCGGTATACGGTTTTCGAAGTACCGGAAATAGTGAATAAATACTCTAAAATGGAAAACACTCTGAATACTCAGCGATGAAATAGGCCAGTGCTAAATTTTGTCTGGATCTATCTTCCGGTTTCGAAATCACAGCGAGGGGATTACTTAAAATTTCAAACCGCCAACTAGTGTAACTTAACTTAGTTTCAAACGAAAGGTCTTCTGACCCATACAAATTTTTTGAAAAAAAAATTGGACCCGACCCCCGGTTTCGAAATTACAGGACAATTGCAAGCCGTCAAGAGTATCGATCCCCGATGACCGACCACAATTTGTATTAAACCGAGGAAAAAAACGATATAAAAACGAAGTAACGATACAGAAAATGTAAACTATGACGTCTAAACAATCTTCCTTGCTTTATTCGGAAATTTAAGTCGAACGACGAACGACAGCCGTGGAAAAATAGAAGAAACATAATTACTATAATAAGCGCATTTTGACTTACTGTAATATATATGAGAATATGAGTAATATGAGAAAGGCATCATTAAACCACTAGGTGGATTAAAAGAGACTTTTTTTATTTACTGTTATTAATGCTTCTCATCGAGAGTTGAAGCATACGAAGATCCTCTTTAAGCAGTGGCCCCATCCAAGTACTAATCGCGCCCGATGTTGCTTAACTTCGGTGATCGGACGAGAACCGGTGTTTTCAACATGGTAGGGTCGTTGACAAAATAAATACTGAGAGCGACTACCGCGACTTGAACCGAGAATCCTTGGGTCACAAAGCTCGCCCATTAATCGAGTCACAAAAGCACACACTTTAAGCAGTGGCGTCTCTTATTGACTAGTTGTGCACTGCTTATGTGGTATGACAGTAGATGTAACAGTTCGTTGTACGTGAAAACTAAAGATTGAAGAATGGAAATTCGCTTGTGTTTTTCAATACAATGAGCTAACGATATATTTTCGGACGGGATTTTTCATTAAACAAACAAATCTCAGAGCTGAACTGAGTAATTCTCTCTTCTTGAATCTGTGCAGTAACTCATGTGCACGGAAAAGACACTAGCACAGTGACAACAGATACTTGAAATTTTATGTCTGATGTATATGAGATGCGTGTAAATACACGCAGTTTCGGTGCGATTCAACCTGCTTTCATCGAATGAATAAAGATTTCAAAAATATTATTGAATTTGGATGAAGTTGGGGACCGGTTGTGTAGTGCAGGAGGTGCACATGAGGACGAGACGCCACTGTCTTTAGGGTTGACACATAGTTCACTGCCTATTATCCCAAAAAAACACCAGATATGACCAATTCTAAACTTTACAAGTAACGAGTTCATTGTGCGGGGGAGTACGCATTATTTTGTTTATGTGGATTCTGCTTATGGGGCATTGAAGTAAATTAAGGTAGACTTGGAAATGGTCGGTCGTTCCCCCGGTATGAAAAATTACCCACCTGGGCTTAACATGTTTCACCGGCCCTGCTCAAAACCCATTTTGGCCTTCTTAACAGCAGTTATATAAAAGCTATCTGATAATGAAATTCGGATCTACTGTAAGTCTACCCGCATACACTGGTAATGCCTTAAACTGATGGTGGCTTCACACATACATACATACATATAATTATATCTCCAGAACTGGAGCCGCCAGCCAATTGATCTTCGAACTTGATTCACATCCCAAAGGTAGCGAGCTTAAATTTGTTAAACCCGGTCGGCCATTTCTGAGTTGAGAAAAATCTTTGAAAGTTGCCCATACACACATACACAGACATTTTCCGACCTAGTAGTTTTGAATCGAATTGTGAATCGGTATCTCCAGTAATTCTTTGAGCTTGAGCTTGAGCTTGAGCGACCACCCCTGGTTGCTACTCCGTTACTGATCGGGATTAGCTGAAATTGTACAGGGAGTTTCTAGATGATCCATCCTGGGACTGGTAAATCATCCTTCAATGTACATCTTCTGGTAATCCCAGAATTCATTGATCAGTACCGGCGCCGGCCAGGCCAGAACGTAGATCGTCTAAGGAATGGGAAGGGATGTTAGTCCAACACTTGTTGTTACTAGAGACCGTATATACTACTGCGCACTCCACAAGTGTCACGGGAGAAGGATATTTGTTAGTAAAAATTTCAGTATTGGTATTATTCGCGGGCGACTTAGTATGTTCCGGTTTCAAGATGCTCGGATGTAACACTAAACTCATTGACTTCCCGAGTGAACGTTTCAACAATATCCTATATTGAAGTCCCGGCATGTCTTGATTCACAGCTCTTATTCGAGAAAACTGAAGAAAAATTTGCAATACTATCGCGCAAAGAATGAAAACTTCCCTATTTTTATATAAGAAATTACGCGATACAAAATAAACGAGTGAATAGGATTTAGACAAAATAGTTGATTCATTGCATTGACATATTCTAAACAGTTGTTATAAAATCATTTTAAATCACCAAATAAAGGTCAACAGATTTCACGCGCGTCTTTATTTATTATTTATTATTCTTTATTATTTCCGCTTTCTTATTTTAATTACTTATTAAAACTATTAATTCGTTATATTGGTTGATCTGGGCAGCCGGCTACCAAGAAAAATATTAATTTATTTTTTGAAATATTAATATCAAGTGTTTTTTACTACGTGTTCAATATTATCTCTGTTATTAACTTTGTAATATCAACGGATTTGCGCAATAGTTATAGATTATTTATTTATTTATCATTCAATTTATAATCCTGACAGACAATCAATAACATGGAAGAAGAAAACATTCCAAATTCCAAACTTTTTTTCGAAGTTAGACGGAAATTGGTAGGTTGAATGAAGAGATATTTAGTAAAATAGAGTAATTAGAAGTAAAACATTGAAAATATCTGATAACTGAAAGGAAAAAGAAACTCCTGCAATTATCGCCTTTTACGACATGGAAGCAGGAACCCAGTGGATCTATTCTTGGTTCAGTTTTTTTCCGCCGGATTCCACACGGCATCTAGGCTGATACTGTCCGGAGAGAGCTAATAGGTACTATCAATCTCCTAGTGGACCCCAGCCCCTCGGTATCTCCAGTAATTCTTTAAATAGAAAAAGGCAAAAGCGTTGCCAACGACAATTTTTTTCGTTCACGAACTAGCTTTAGCAATTAGAAACCTCACATTAACAATTTGAGATTAAACGATTAATTGGTTCTGTGATATCACCGCCAATAAATTAAAAAAACATATACTATTCGATGCTTTTTGATGCTTCGAAATAAAATAACGTTGTCATGTTCTAGATTAATCGAAAGATATGGACCTGTTCCTCGCACCAGAAGACATGAAACTCCTTAAAAATACGAGATACTTGAAACACGAATTCCGTTCTACATGAACGAAATACTTTTATCAATTGTTGTACTTTTTACATGCATCCGAAGCAAGACAACTTCCAGCGAAGAAATTTCTCCCACGAATAGTATATTTTTGAAACGCCCTTCTGTTGTCATCCACTGTTCATTAAAAAACCGTAAATTATCATTTCAGTCAGTGTTGCGACGCAACATTCGCAGTACTCATTTCATATCGCTCTGCATCGACATCATTCACAGTTTAACGTGCAAACATGCAAGAGGATGTAATAATAGACTCGAATGATGTTTGTGTTTAGTATTTATACCTACTTTTTCACTATTTAATCAATAGTTACGTAATAAATGTGATATTATCTAACAACATTTTCCTTTTGATTTCAAAAAATAATCAGACTGAGAAAAAGTTATTAAGAAATCAAATCTAGAGAAATTTTATAACGCTTTCAGAGTGAAATTAGCGAAATTAAACCGAGGTCAGTATATTAAAGAAAGGCGTAGTCCTCCGTCAAAAAGAATGCATTGCCCTGCTTCAATTCGTCTAGCGTCCCGGATGGATAATATTTCACTTCAACTATCTTGGCGCCCGATTTCGATCCATCGAATTTGCTTTTGCCGCAAAAGGATTCTACTTACAACCGCAGTATGCATCAGGACATGCCCTTGTAATGCGGTAATAAGAAGCGTTATGGCTCGATAGTTTTTATAATCGAGTACGGTGTCCTTTCTATGAATAGAGCATATGAGATCAGCCCGCCAGTCAATTGACATTTCGACGCTTTCTCAAATGCGGTCTTTCTTTTTTTATATTTTCGGATAGCCGTAATATACTTAAGCCTAACGTCTGTCAGAGGTAAATTCACTATTTGCCCGTTGTCCTAACCCCAAATTTTACTTTTGCTACTCTGTTCGTTCAACAAAATACAAATAAAAAAATTCTGGTATTTACAGTATCCTGGTAGTTACAGAGTCATACGGTTAAAAGGTTGCCACCTCGGTCGTTGATCATTACCGGTACAAGCGCATCTTTTGTAGTGGAAACCGTCTTGTAAACCCTTTATATGTCGTATCTGGTAAAGCTATTTTGTGTTAACGCGTTAAACGCCACGTTTATATCACACTGTTTAAAATGTTGTCCGAAATTCATGCAACGCCAACAGAATTTTAAAACTTAAACGTGTAATTGTAATATTATACAAAGTAGTAATAATGATGATTGATGTTATTGAAATGTTTATTTGCCCAAATCACACCGACCATTTGGCATACTAGTTGCGTAAGAAAACAGAAAGCAGTATAAACCCTCCAACACACACATACAAATGATTGGCTAGCACACACAAATATAACTATGGATCATGCAACATATTAATTACCATTTAAAAAAAGTATGCCTGTAGACATGTTTCTAACTAATAGACAGAACATTGTTGTGCTGTCTATCTTATTCAGCATCCCATTAATTTCTAAGAGTCGAAACTACTGACAAGTACCCTATAAGCATTTTCACCCGTGCAGCCTATTCGTATAATAGTCATACGCGCGAAAGTGTTGCGGCTATATAAAAACAATACTGTCAGGAAAGAACAGACAAATATAATTTAATTGATTTTCCTTCCACCATGCTCACGATGCGATAGTTCAATTTGTAGCCAGTAAACGGAAAACACAGTACATTCATACAGAACCGGTTTCGTTCGACAGACGATTGATGATTGAAAATTAAATCGTCTCGATAGTGAACCGTTTAATTTAGAAATCTGGACTGAAGCTATATTTCAACAGAAGCGAAGTTGGGTGCAGTTGAAATTCAACCTGAAGGTAGCCCGGAAAAGGAACTGGAACCGCACTACGAAGATAACAAAACAGATAGAACATATTATTATATAAAAGACATACAGCAAGGGGAGAAATGCAAGTAAGCATAGGTATGGCAGAGAACAAGTTTGAATACCACAAAGGCTTCGCTACTGCACATAATGTCTTCCACCAGCACTTATTTTCAAAGTACGGTAACATTTATTAACTATACTGTCGCGCAATTAGTGTTGTTTGAAAATCATTTGCTCAAACTCACAGTTGAACTAAAGTCGAAAACAAAATTAAGCTCAACTTATTCTTCCTTTAGATTGTTAGTGAATTGAAATATGAGCCAGTCTAACCTAATTAGTTAATTTATACTCTTTTCGCTTGCCTGTGTTATCGTTCTTTGTGCCTTAACGGAATAGCAGAAGAGGAACTGGAAACATGCATATAAATTTACGATGACTTATAAAACAGATATAACCATATGGTCGGTAGACTTCGTGAGTGGGGGAAATAACGGAAAACTAAAAAAACATTCAAAAATGTTCAGAAAAGTTTCACAATTGATTGTATTTTCTAATAATAATCAACAGTTTCTCGATGCATAAAAACTGCGCTGAAAATGACCGCCTGTAGTTGCAATTCGTGAATGAGCTTTTTTCACAATTAATCAACAAATCTATGTATACGAGGAGCACGCTATTTTCACTGTGCATACTCAGTTACCCAAACGTTACATGGTATGGCCAACAATAACGCTGGCCACGACCAAAACCTGTGCTACAAAGGAAGGAAAGGAATGTTAGTTCGATATTCGGTCCTTCAGGAGACCGCGGGTAATACAGCATCTCTACGAACATCACAGGAAAGGAAATGTATTACTAGGGATGTGAGAAGATATGAACAGTTTAAAATTAGATGTTATTCACAGTAGTTGCCTTCGAAAGCTATGCATTTTATTTTTCATTGTTCCAATTTTTAAAACTCAATTACTCCGTTATTTAGTTTTGCAATTACTAGTGCTGGTGCTGGCGTTACAGCGAGTCGATTCCAATCAGTTGGTCACTATTCTCAAGCAGGCACGTACCCCTCCCGAAATCCGAAACAGAAACAAAAAAATGTTCGCTACGAAGTACATATTTGGTTGGATACATTATTATACATCAGAGAGTAAAGTGATTACCCGACAATAGACTGAAGCCGTTCTTCGAAGCGGCACTAGTGCCAGGAAGGGAGGCTCAGTGGATTGGAAAGATCATGATGCCGGTTTTGTGAGATTGTCATAGTATCCTTTTGGAGGACTACTTCAAAGTAGAAAAAAATACAAGCATTAGCGTGCATTAATGGAACGATTAAAGACCGAATCATCCTTCAATGTACATCTACTGGTAACCCCAGAATTCGTCTAAGGAACGGGAGTTAGCCCAACACTTGTTGTTACTAGAGACGTACGTATATACTATTGCGCACTCCACCATTGTCACGGGAGAATGATATTTGTTAGTGAAAATTTCAGTATTGGTATTATTCGCGCGCGACTCAGTATGTTCCGGTTTCAAGATGCTCTTATGCACCACTAAACTCACTGACTTCCCGAGTGAACGTTTCAACAATATCCTATATTGAAGTCCCGGGAAGTCTTGATTCACAGCTCTTATTCGAGGAAACTGAAGAAAAATTAGCAATACTATCGCGTAAATAAAAAAAATCCCTTTTTGCCTTTCTCATATAGAAAGGTTATGCAATCACTTGAAAAATTGACTAGTGAAAATTGGCCCGGAGGGCCAAGTGTCATATTCCATTCGACTCAGTTCATCGAGCTGAGCAATTTAAATCGATGCATTGGTGCATTGGCTAAACCATTGAGTACAATTTTTAGTCGATCTTTTGAGCAGGCAAAATTCCCGTGCATATGGAAGCAATCGTACATTTGTCCCATATTTAAAGATGGCGATCGGCGAAATGTTGCTAATTACCTTGGGATTACCAGTCTCTCTGCCTCATCTAAACTTTTCGAAATGATTGTAAGTGATGCCATATTCCATATCCATGTAGATTTCGTATCCGATGGATATTACAATAATAATAAATAAATGTGTGTGTATGTATGTGTGTATGTGTCAAATAATCTCACCAGGTTTTCTCGGAATTCCTGAATTTCATACGGATTCGACTTCCGGTTCCGGAATTATAGGGTAAAGTGTGTTCAATATTGTACACCGTCACTTAAACCAGCAAACAAAAAACGTAAAAAAAATTCTAAACTGGTCTCAAAACTACACAAATTGATAGTCATTATCAGTAGGCAACTAAACAAACTGATTCCGGCTATTCTGGTTCCCGGTATCCGGTTCCGGAAGTACCGGAAATAGTAGTCATATATACCAAAATGGATCTCACTCACTTTTCTCAGCGATGGTTTGACCGATTTCCACTAACTTAGATTCAAATGAAAGGTCTTTCGATCCCATACGGAATTCCAGAATTTCATCCGAATCCGACTTCCGGTTCCAGATTTATAAGGTAAAGTGTGTTCAATATTGTACACCGTCACTTAAAATATTTTCGGATGCAACAAACATTTGAATCGTAATTTAGAGTGCGTACTAGAAGAGTTTGTGTGTCATATTAGTTGGTGGCTGTACGAACCGACTTTGATTATACCGATTCTCGGGTTCCGGTCCGGAAGTGCATATAATAGTGAACCCATTTCGTTTTCTTAAGGATGACTTACGCAATCAAAGCACTGTTTTATTCTGTATGTTATGCATAAACAATCTCTTGATTTCTTTCAAAAATCGAAGAGAAAAAATTGAATAGAATACCACAATATTATATGTACATGAAAAAGGCATCATTACACCACTAGGTGGATTAAAACAGGTTTTTTTTATAAATGAAATTACGTGATACAAAATAAACGAGTGAATAGGATTTAGACAAAATAGTTGATTCATTGCATTGGCATATTTTAAACAGTTGTTTTAAAATCATTTCAAATCACCAAATGAAGGTCAACAACCGACTACCAAGATAAATAATAATATTAATAATAAGTGTTTTTACTATGTATTCAATATACCGATATTTGTTATCTCTGTTATTAACTTTGTAAAATCAACGGATTTGCGCGATAGTTGATTTTTATCATTCAATTTATAATCCTGAAAGACAATCAATAACATGGAAAAAGAAAACATTCCAAACAAAACCTTTCTCCGAAGCTAGACGGAAATTGATAGGTTGAATGAAGAGATAATTTAGTAAAATAGAGTAATCAGAAGTGAAACATTGAAAATCTGAAAACTGAAAGGAAAAAGAAACTCCTGCAATTGTCGCCCGTCTACGACATGGAAGCAGGAACCCAGTAGATCTGTTCTTGGTTCATTTTTTTCCGCCGGATTCCACACGGTATCTAGGCTGGTACTGTCCGGAGGGAGCTCATACACTGAACCACCCGCGATCCCATTTCAACAAGAATATTAGTTGATTTTCAGAATTCGATTGGTTAAAATTTGGTACAACTAATCGATTGTTGTTTTAACTAAACTGTCATTTTTGGTTTTCGACTAGCAGAATCGATGGTAGACACAACTAATTTAACTGTTTGAAAAAAATGCTGTCAATTGCTGCGAACAGATTTCAACTAAAAAAGTTGTTGATTTTGCATTGCGATTATTGTTTTGCTTTAACTGTCTCCGGCATTTGACAGCATTCAAAACAACATATTTTTCAACTACTTGCATATATGCAAATCAAAAACCATATTGAATCAAAAAGAAATTAGTTAAATCAACTATCGCAAAAATCAAAAACTGCGATATCGCAATTTTGTGATCGAAGGGTTCTCCGTGTAGGTACTATCAATATCAATCCTCGAACTTTTATCTGTCCCTAAACCTCAAATCATCTCTAAGAAATACATGTGAGTTTCGTTATGGAAATTTAGAACACTACACCCGGAACCTGATACAGGAACCTTTATAGCTAAAGTAAGTTTGTACGGTCATCAACTAATATGACCTACAAATTTAGAAGATGTTTTCCGTTGCCCACTAATCTCAAAATCGATCAGAAGTCTTAAAGATTTTTGTACTTTATAGATGGACATTTAGGAGGTCTTACACATGAGCGACTCAAATAGCATGACAGTAAACGTTAAGAAATAACCTTTTCTCGCTCACAGTCACAATTTTCATTCTAAAACCTAATAATGATAGTTCCAATGGAAAAAAATATGTAGGGCAGACCGGGGCTAGTTGGCCGAACGGCCGTTTGGCAGAGCAGCTTTTCTGAAAAGACTATTGTGCGCAGTGGCGACATCTATAATGATTTTGGTGGAGCATTAGGTCACCCACGTACCGACGTAATTTTAGGTGTTTCTGTGTTGTCGTTTGTGCAGAAGCACTTTTTTTTCTTTTTTCGGCGCTGGTGGGTAACCCCGGCTCTGGGGTTGGTTGGCCGATTTTTTCCTCCGCATCTGATTGTTAATAGCTATTTTCCTGATTTTCATACAGGAATGAAAAAATCACACATGTGCTCAAAAGGTGTATCTTCATGACAGAGCAAAGCGTTTATAAGCAGAAAGCGTACAGAAATTCTGAAAGCGAAACTCGGCCAACTAGCCCCGGTCTCCCCTACATAAGCAATGGGTACGGACGTGTTCTCAAGAATAGGCCAAACAAGTGAGCAATACAATGTCTTCAGGCAGTGAGAAAAAAAATTCGAATGAACCCCAATTGACGTAATGCGTAATGACGTAATGCGTAATGACGTAATTGTATTCCGGAATCACTCACTCGATTAACTCTAGTCACAAATAAAGCTTGTCCACGTTAAATTTCGGACACTTTTCTTTCAGAGTAGATTTTAAATTTTAACAATCGCTTACTATTATGAGATACAACATTGTTTTAATCTTGTTACATTCAGAAACATGACGTCGAATCAAGTGGAAGTGCGCAAACGCATTTTATACGAACGGCAGCAAAATCCGAATTTATCGGTACGCGATCTTGCTAAGAAACTAAAACTAACAAAATGAAATTTAGAAGTTAAACTAGATTTGTGGTTGGGGCACATAACCGTTTTTATTTTTCTTTGCGTTTCGTCTTAGACTTTGACCAGCGCTCGACTGTGGATCGGATGGCGGAAGGTGATAGCCATTGTTGAGAAAAGTTTTAACCTTTCTGTGCGATATATGACTCGCAAAGTTGGGAAGTCAAAATCATATACACAAAAAGTGAAACAGAGGAAAGGACTGAAGGCGTACAAAGTGAAAAAGGTCCCTTACCGTGATGACAAGTAAAATCTTGCTGCAGAAAGTCATGTAAGGGGCTTTACACCAAATTTTTGCAACAATTTCCTTGTATATTGATGGACGATGAAATATACGTACTCGAAGCCTTTTAACAGCTTCCGGGTCTGACTTTTTATCTCGCAGTGCGAAGGATAGCCGTTACCGAACATTTTAGTAGCATACATTTACAACTTCCGCCACAGTACAAGCTACGAGATACAATTCTGAATCGTCTGCATAAATCAGTTTGTAGCCATTTCGGGTAGCAAGTGAGACATGGTCGTCAAATGGACTTACCTCACAGGTTCCTATCTCATGCCTCCCCGTGTGTCTATGATGACATGATGACGGCGTCGACTGGGTGCTATCGCATTCTGCGTTAGTAACAGAATGAGAGGATGCGAAATTGCATATAAGTTGAAGCCTATACTAAAATGCAATATTCATCATAGTTTATTGCAACATATATTTGTTGTTTTTTACATTATTCATTATGTATGGAATTGAATTATATTACATTATATTATATATAATAATAATAATAATTATTATTATTATCATTATTATTATTATTAAAAGAGGAATATAATTCCTGCAGTACTGCGACATTAACTGTTATATATTGTATCATAACACATTATTTCCTATATTATCGTCTTATATTATATTACATTATATTATATTGTATTATATTATATTATGCTCAATTATATCGCCAATGGGGAGGGGTAGGAAGTGCATCAGGGTATCTTACGAGTGAATGACTGGATGATGGAGTGGATTGCCGGGTCCTCAAAACCCAATTTGGCCTTCTTAACAGCAGTTATTTGAAAGCTATCTGATAATCAAATTCGGATCTACTGTAAATCTACCCGCATACTTTGGTAATGCCTTGAACTGATGGTGTCTTCACATATACATACATACATATATACATACATTTCGGGAAGCAAGTGAGACATCGTTGAAAAAACAATGCAAAACGTTATGGTCCCGAATTACGCCTTGTGGAACGCCTGATTTGATCGTAAATTATAATGATGTGCAGTTGTCCAACCTCACTCATGTGGTTCTAAAAGGTTAGGAGTTCTGTCCCATGCAAACTATCGAAATACTCACACAGACTAAATGACGAAATACTATACACCGAAACCTCCATTTACGAACTAAACGGGGGTTCGTAAAAAGAGGTAGTTCGTAAAAAAAAGTTTACGTTATTTGGGATTTGGTTCGTAAAAAAAGTTTACGTTATTTGGGATTTGGTTCGTAAAAAAAGTTTACGTTATTTGGAATTTACTTCGTAAAAAAAGTTTTGTGTGATTATTGTGGAAACCGCGCATCATATGTTTATTTTCGGAACGGATGTGATGAGTAAGTGCAAGAAAATGATGTTTGGGCTCGTTTCAAAATCCAAGATGGCGGCTTCCGCTTTATTGAGATTGCCTAAAACCCCTAACAATATGGGTATCTTCGGAACGGAATTGATGAGTAGATGTCAGAAAACGATGTTTGAAGCAGTTTTGAAATTCAAGATGGCCACTTCCGGTTTCTTGATATTTCTTGAAAACCCATACAATATGGATATTTTCGGAACGGGATTAACGAGTAGATGTCGGAAAACGATGTTTGAAGAGGTTCTGAAATCCAAAATGGCGACTTCCGATTTGTTGACATTCCTTGAAAACCCTTACAATATGGATATTTTCGGAACGGAATTGGTGAGTAGATATCAGAAAACGATGTTTGAGGTAGTTCTGAAATCCAAGATGGCGACTTCCGGATTCTTTATATTGCTTGAAAACCCTTACAATATGGGTATTTTCGGAACGGGATTGATGAGTAGATATCAGAAAACGATGTTTGAGGTGGTTCTGACATCCAATATGGTGACTTCCGGTTTCTTGATATTCCTTGAAAAAAGTTTACGTTATTTGGGATTTTGTTCGTAAAAAAAGATTACGTTATTTGGGATTTGGTTCGTAAAAAGAGATACGTAAAAAGAGGTAACGTATAAAAAGTGTTCGTAAACGGAGGTTTGGGTGTACTCCGACTAAATGACGCGTTTTCCCCAGCACAATAAACTTTCTACTCAAATATTAAAGAAAGCTTCAATACAGTTTCTTTATGTCGTAGGTGTGCGCTCGATGGTTCTTTTGTTATGGCATCATCGAATTTTTTTATAAAAGTTTTAAAATAGGCACTTGAACTGAAATTAAAAAGATAATTTTAGTTAAAAAAATAAAAGAAATGCCCTAGTCGTTGGATAATGAGCTACAGGGCGCATACCACCGCTTGGCGAATGGGGGTGGGAGTTAATTTACACTGCCTACAAGGTAAAGAAGTTGGACGCAATCAGACCATACCGAGATCGATCGTTCGCTTATAAATGTAAAAAAAATGATTTTTTTTCAAGTTTCAAGCATTCTTATACCTGGAATTGATCATTAATTTGGATTAACTTGATGCATAATAATACATCATACTCGTCCTCAGCTGGTGAATTCAATTCGAAAAGGAGAACTATTGTTATCAGGAATAAAAGTAAATTGACATCTTTTGAACCGTGAAGGAACTTTCAAGCCTTTCCGATTCGGTTCGGTACCGGCACTGATGTTATGACACATTGCAACGACGACGAAACTGATTCGGACAGGTGTAAATACACTCTCAGACCGAGAAAGGTTTGAATTTCTCCAACTTTGACACAGAACTTATAACTGAAAGTGTGAGATGTGTGTTTCTGAAATAGATGTAATTCCTGTTACAGATATCAATGTTGTCAATTTTAGAATACTTTGTAATTTCTCTTTCCACAATACCTCATTTCTTTCTTACTATAACTTCATCACTCTGAGCACGGAACTACGATTAATAAAATACTCAATATATTTCTCAAAGGACCATAAAACTGCTCATAATCCTCAGCACATTGCAATTAATATGACAGAACGGAAATTAAATATGCTAAACAAATCTCCCATGATTGATGGTATGTATGTATGTATGTGTGCATAGATTGCAATGTGTATTAATTCTATATTTCTGTTTCTCCTGTCCTTTGGCTCAGAAAGGGGAATGGAATCGTATCCTTTTAGTTATCGCTGGAAGCCGCAAACAGCGTGGACAGCATCGTCCAAAATTTGCACACCTAGTAGTTTGATTGCATGGTAAATGTAGCTCTCTCTTAGATTACGTTGTTGAATGCTTGATACTTTTTTCTGACATTCGTTCATTTCACTCAGTTTCACACTAGTGCTTCACTCACTTATTTCTAGATAATTAAAGTAATAATTGTATGCACTGCTTCAGACATAAAAGACTATATAGGAAAGCAGGATCAAGACCGAAGCAGATACGATACGAAATTCTCCGAAGTTTCATCAACGAAGACATTAAAAACACAGAAGTTGTTGGTAGAATGACAAAATACCGATACGGTACAGACAGACGGCTCAATGATTGACATTTCCTGTCCAAGTGACAAATTCTCTGGCGAACTTGCTATAGAAGATACTCGTATCTTTCGTTGCCAATTGATTACCGTGAAGGAATTTGTCGGTTGGGTTACATGCTGGAGGGATCTTATCAATGATAGGCTGGTTTCCTCCTTTGTTACTAGTGTTCATTTGGGCGCCATAGCCTAGTTCGTCCGGTATGGAAAGTGTGGAGCCTTGCAACCCCCACCCTCGGCCAGCATAGCCCATTAAGGGGAAAAAAATTTAAAGTGAAAAAATGAGGAAAACTACTTATATGAACATATATGAACATTTCCATTATATGAACATTTCCAATGAAAGCATTGCTGATGTATCGCCATATAAAAAATGGACAATCAAGAATGCAGATGAATTGAAGTTGTTTGTTTATTATGACACAGTTTCTTCTTACCTAGTTCTTATACAACAATACTAATTAGACTAAACCCAACTAAAACTAATTAGACAGTAATCTAAGGAACAGTTTTTTGATTACGGGATAGCTGAAAGTCAAATGTGCTGAACCAATGATTGAATACGAGACACATACTGACAATGGGTTCGTTATATCCGTAATTAGTTTTAGCGTAGAGGATCCGAAGAAATGCATAGGTTCAAAGATAACGACGATGAATACTTTCTCTTCTGTTAATAACTCCTTAATTTTCACGTTTACTTACAGAATATTCAGGTAGAATGCAGGAAAATATTTTCTCCTTTCTAACAGTATCAGATATGTAACGAATCATTGCATATTCACGCAAATATAGTCGAAAGAGAAAGTTTTTAGACTCTTTTGAAATACTTACGTAGAATTCGAGGTCAATTAGTTTGCATCTGTCATGGTAACTTGGAAGGTTCAAAGGGTATCTCCATAGAAGGCGGGGAAGTGCGAAACGGACAATTTTGCGCTTGATTGGTTCAATGCGTTTGATATCGTTTTGGTAATATAGTGACCAAACAACTGTAACATATTCAAGCGTAGAGCACAATAAAGTGCTTCAAAGTAATGTATATCATCGAAGTCGTTACGTAACGCGAAAAATGAATCCTAAAAGCTTGGAGGCTTTGGAGATATTAAATTCAATATACTGCTTAAGGTTCAATTTATAATCTAGGATCACCCCGATCGTTAACAGACGATATCCGCTCGAGAATAGTTTGTGAAATACTATGCTTCACTATAATTTGTTTGCAACTAAAAGATATGACGGTACATTTGGAGGCATTCAGAACCATTCTGTAGATATAACATCAATTTGTTAAATTATCCAATTGTCTCTGCCGGAACTCTGAATCAGTTGTGGCATTAATAACATAAAATATTTTAAAGCCATTGGCAAAAGATAATTTGATACACTAAATTGAAAGATGCAGATCATTGAGATAATGTTAAAATATGAACGGTCCGAGATGACTTCCTTGAGGAACTCCGGAGTTAACAGCGAATGGTGAAGTGTACTACAGTCTCCTATTTTTCCATCATTTCACGGTCGGATAGATATAATAGAAGCCAAATCAAGAATGAACCACTGAATCCCAGTTCTGGAATTACCATGACTTTCGGATATTACCATGATAAAATTGCTATAAATACTGTTAATCTGAAAGGATTCACCAATGAAGTTTGAGTGTATATTTTATATAGTACTTGAAATATATTTTATAATTACCACAAACATGGTAAGTGTCCCCAACATGGCTGCCTTATATTAAACTTCATTGCACTGTGATTGACTTTTATTATCTTGTTATGGAAGAAGATTTTTAAACGTTCCAGCGGTACGTTTTAGCGGAATTTCTTGTTTACCGGTCATCCGATACCATTTTGGCCATGTCAAAATGGCAAATTTGAGAGTATTTTTTCATAAGTGATCATGCGATGAGTAACGAATTCCTTTAAATTGGTTGATACTTTGAGTTGGCAGATCGTGATAGTAGATGGCCAAATAAAATCATATCAGTTATACCGGTATTCGGTTTTCGTTGCCAGCAGTACATGAAAGAGTGATCAATCACTTTGAATTGGAACTCACTCCGATTTCTCAGGAACGGCTACATCGATTTTCATAGACTTAGAATAGAATGAAAGATATTACTATCTCTAATAGATGACTGAGTAGATTTTCACTGAATTAGATTCAAACAAAAGACCTTATGGTCTTATGCAGAAGCAATCTTAAAAACTGGTTGCTTAATTTTTTAATGTGTAGTGTTCTAATGAATCCCTTGGTAATATGGAAAATAATAATATGAGAAAGGCATCATTACACAACTAGTTGAATCAAACCAGTTTTTTTTTCAAGAATCGAATCGAATTTTAATTTGAACTCTATCGCGAATGTAATAGTTTAGGTTGTTGTTTTACATACATTCCTAACATCTGACATATAAGGAAATAGTTTAACATAAAAAATGTGCATAATAAGATCTATTTTTAATTAAAAGCATTTTAATAGCGTTCTATGTTTATGATTAGTTCGTATTTCGGTTTTTGTTGGATAATCAAAAGTGAAACAAAGGAGATAGACTCGTTTTGCATGTTTGTATCCATATACTAACATATAGAAATATAAATTGCCGTTCTACGCATAATTATCCCATGTAGTATGGGATTCCGTATATATGGGACAATTATACTTGGAACCAAGGATGGCTTTTATCGTATCAAAGAAAGCTCACTCGCAACTCTTCACACGATTGTATCAGTACCATCAAAGAGAGACGGAAATCATCGCAACAACAAAAACCGGCATGGTTAATTTGACATAGAGTAGACACCAGTGCGAGAGCGAATTTCCCTCGATGACCTGTCTGAGAATCAACGGCTAGCACGCTGCTGTGGGGATTCTCTCTTAAGCAATAAACGAATCGCTTATTCTCGTTTCGCGATCCGATTCTGTATGGGCAGTGGATAATTGCGATAGAATCATTTTACTATTGCCGCTTATTCTAACTATGTGCATATAACCTTTGTATAAGTTGTGTCTATGAAAATGTCTGTGAATGCACACAAGGGTTTTGAAATATTGCAACCTAGTATGAGAATCATCAAGTTGAATCATCGATTCGATTTTCTGCGATAATTGTCAACTTGCGATTCTCTCTTGGTAAGTTTCACACATCGGCGATCATTATCAGACTGCAATTTTTTAAGGGCCGTAAAATACTAAGTATGAAGTGGAGCGAAGAAATGTAGAAAAATTCTCTCGAGGTTCATGCATTGAGCGAATTCTTGTAGCATCTTCTACCGGATTGAAAAAGTTGTATACAATATAGATAAAAATCGAGCAGCTTCGGTCAAATTTTCGGCAATCACCGTCGATTTATTGCAAACGCGTCGATTTATTGCAACTGCGACTGAGATTTGAGATGAACGATAGTAAATTGACTCAATTAGATAAAATTTCAAAATATAAAAAGTGCAATCTGTAAATAACAGCTTTGTTTTCGGTTATAATGATATGATTAACAATTTTACCATTTATAAACTAAATCTATTCATTTTCAATCTGCACTAAAGAAATAGAAAAATATATTATTCGGTACACAGTACAATATAAAAGATTATTCAAACATTTGTAATGTTTGTATGATCTATTCAAATGTTTGCTGAAGCAATGATTAGCAATGATGGCACTGAAATTCTATCAAGAGGTATCAAGTGCAATACAGAAAACGTAAGAAAAACACTTCGAGTAAAACCTACTGCGTTTGACAACGTATTGAAACTTCTTATTGGGTTTTTTCCACGGTTGAAAGTAATTTTCACCAAATATTTGAAATTAACATTGTTTTAATTTTTTCAGTATCGGAAAACAACTATCGATCTGTCAAAATTCACCATGCTTTCGAGCAGGGTTATTTTCGACGACAAAATAACTGCTCGACTGTCAAATTTTAACTAAAACTTAAAATAATCCGCGAGATGGTCCACAGCCTAAGGATACTTCTAGTTCGGGGCTCGAACATACGACAACTGATTTTGCAAACCATACTGCGCTTCATTGAACCGCCAACCCGTATTATTTAATAATAAGGCATAATAAATAACAAAGATTACAATGCAATCGACGATCGTAATTCGAATAATTAGGTATAGTGTTTTATTTTATACAAAGGGTATCGCACAATTGTCCCATCATAGCACTTTAATAATATTCAGAATATTTTTTTATATTATCCCTTTAAATCAATAACTAAATAGGTATCATCGTTCCATATCTCATTTGTCCACATTCTTCGCCAAAATTCTTTTCAGAGTAGCTCTATCGGTTTATAAATGGACATAAGGAAATTGTTCCTTCGTACAATCATCGAAGTTATTATGAATCCACTGGTGGTACGATTGAGTATATTTTCCACCTTATTTTCCTTTACAAACTACTCATCATTCATGTCTGCTAACACCTACTCTTACAGACTATAAATCATTGCGCAAATTCGTTCAAAACAATGCTCAACAAAGCAGTTCTTTGTGTGGTACACCAGGGATATATGAAAAAAAATCAATATTAATGCGGGACAATGTTTACCTTTTTATCGCAGAATCATTGGTCGCATATCGCCATAGCGGGATATTTTGTACACTCAGTTACACAGAAATCCACATCATTATTGGTACTATTAAGCTAGTACAAAAATTTCACCTCGCGATTACATCGCGACTCTTTTAGCGAGATTATGCCACCACTTTTCAATCTAGTTTCGGTCATCTCTTTCGCACAGACCAATGACTTCCGCGGACAATTTTATTCGGAATGATCACCACTCAGGGACCCGACAATTCCAACATTACTATGTTTAGTAACCTTTCTCATAAACACAAAGAAATCAGTGCACGGTCGGTTTCATTCGAGTATTTTGTACACACTTTATTGATAAATTTGATCACACCTGCTCCAATTTGACTGCTATTCCCACCGTTTCTTCTCTGATTTCATTCGTTTCTTGCACAATTTATTTTCAGCCTCCTGTTTCCCCTATTCCGCCCATACTCTTTTAGCAGCCACTTTCCATTCAGCCAGCAGTTTTTATATAAATGAAGAAAAAATCACCAAACCCAGATTTCTTCCATTCTGGCTTATCACAACACTCATCCACACATTTTTTGTCTAGAACATCGACATCCATGAATAAAACGATGTAAAATCCGTTGGCAAATCTGGAATTCTATGAATTAGGTGTATTTACTAAAAATAAACGCTTTCACAAGGTAAAAAAAAATCAGATGCTAAACACGAAAGACTGCAGCCACCGTCAACTATAACTACACACTCCAAACTCATTTTTCGATATGACAGGCGAATTGCTGAATGAAAAAAATTGTGCAAGGCAATGTGTGAAAGGGACCGCTATTCTTGTGTTCGCTTTCGTTCCCTCTTTGAAGCCAGTGTTGCCAGGATTAAAATAGTATTCGAAAACATACACTTTACTAGGAAATTAGTAAAAATTGAGTACTTACACAGATTCAGTAAATTATAAGGGGGCCCTTCTGCCCATACTTGCATATTACAGACTCTCATAGTAACAGACCGGCGAATACTTCTTTGGGAGCCAAATGAACCGTCAAATTCCTATGCTAGAGCATGGGAGTTTGACGGTTCGTTTGGCTACCTGAGAGGTATTCGACAGTCTGTTACTATGAGAGTCTGTATTGCATATAGTGATGTCTGATTTTTCGTAATAATCGATTATTAGGTATTCGATTAATAAAAGTAGAGTCGATTAGTGTAATCGATTACTATAAAGCATTAATCGATTAATGCAATTAATCGAGCAAATTATTCTAAACAGAATCTGAGCTGCCAAATGAAAATATGTGTTGAATATCAAATCTTTACCATTAGTGTATCATACAGCAAGCAAAAATATAAGAAAATGTGGTTGAAATGTCTAGAAAATTCAATAAAATCTATGATCAAACGGATGGTAAAATGTATGAACATTGTAACCGTGGGCATAATGGATCAAAAATCACTATTTAAACTGAAATTCATATCACAGACTAACAGACAGGACACTCAAATTAGATTCTTCAATCATTTTAACGGTTAGTTCGAATATTCCTTTATTTGGGACAGTACTCACATGTGTCATGATGGCGCCACGTTACCCTATCGTAAACATCCTGTCTGTCATCTAGACTGTGTTTATTTTTTTCATTTACCAACAGAGTTGCCATTCATACAGAATTGCCTATAATGTATTGATTTGTATACGTCCATGCGAATTTCATGCAGGATACAGATTTAATACATATTGCCAAAACTATATACATAATTGTGCCTACTTCTCATCCTCCAACGCAATACAAAATCGATCCCGTTTTGTTACAATATTTACTTGCTTCTGGTCTGCCGCCACTTAATTTTGGGTGAAAACTACCAACACAATGAAATATAGTCTAGATGAACAACGTTGAGTCAAATAAATGGTTACCTTTCAACATCGCGAAAAAGTTAAATATATTATCAACGTAATCCAATAATTTATTGTGACGATTCATTTTCAAATATTTTGATGAAATCAGGCATCCCTGCAAGCAGCTGATCGGTGTTGACAAACGAGGGGAAACCAACTAGTAAAATAACTTTTACATAACACAAGGGGTGTACAGATAGTAAATAGTTCGCGCAGTACAATATAGGTGGAACTAGTGCATCACGAAAAATTATTTTTATAAGAATTTACTCATACTGTCATGTCTGTTAGTCTGTGTTCATATTTCCTTGAATTAAGACAGATGAAACTGCAACTCTCATCATATCAACGTTTAGCCTTAAGCTGCATACAGAGTGAGTGCGAGAAGCTGAGCCGAGCTTGGTGCTGACCAAAGCAGGAAACGTACTTACAGCAAAACAGAGGGACCCTGTCAGAGTGAAAGCTGAGCCGATTGCTCACTTGTACTCTAAGTCCTCTTGATTAGCTACTAGTGTCATTCTCGCTTTTGATTTGCCAATGTTAGTCACCAGCTCGGCTGAGCTTCTCGCGCCCACTATGTCTGCAGCCTAAGGCTAAACGTTATCTACTAAGGCTGTGAACCATTTCGCGGTTAACTTAAACTGTTGGTTGAATTTTTTCAGTGTCGGAAAATAACCATCGATCTGTCAAAAATAACCATGCTCTCGAACAGAGTTATTTTTGACAACATCAAAATAACCACTCAAGTGTCAGATTTCTGCCAAAAGTTAAAATTAATCGCGAAATGGTTCACAGTCTAACTGATATAAATCTCGATTAATTGATTGCTATTAATCGATTAGCTCGATTAGTGGCACTGTCGTTAATCGATTACAAATAATCGATCACTTTAGCCTTTTAATCGATTATTTTGATTAATCGAGTAAAAAAATACATCACTAATTGCATATCATCGCCAAGTTGAGAAAGAGATCGATGCATATTTCGAGGGGGACGACACTTAAAAACTTTATTCCTAATCCAAAAGGATTAATCGTCTTTTTCGGTTTTTGATGGTTCGAAATATTATTATTTCGAAAGTAGAGAACAATATCACATAATAGAGTGATAAATACTTCCGAGATTATCTGTTAAAATTGCTTTTCAGCCAAGAAGGCGATCGCTATCAAACCAGCTATAAGCTCGACGCGAAGCTATGCTGAAGATCTTCTGAACAAATATCACAGTTAGCACAATCGAATTTAATTTCCATACTCTCTCAATTGTAATTGTAATTGTATTCAATACAAATAGTTTTATTGTGTAAAACTACTACTTTTACGTTTCAATATTCATTGCAGAAATTAGTTGCGAAACATTTGCTGATGTGGTACTTTACAGCTATGCGTAATGACTTATTTCGTGCAAGAGCTTTAGTTCTGGCGTCTCGATTTATGTTAACCTGCAGTAGAGATGATGTTCAATACGTCTAAAATTCTCGCAAAATTTAGCGATTAAGACAGTTTTACTAATAGGAAACCAATAACAATTTATTCTCGAGTAGTTGTATTTGTATATAGTTAGATTTTTTTATCGAACTGTAACTATACTGCATTTCAAAATTCTACTTCAAAATGTCAAACATAGTCCCGCGTTCATGTTTATAGTTCTTAACAAGCCAAATATTTAAATTCATGAATTTTTTTATTATTTAATGCACCACAAAACGCATTTTCTTATCCAGCAATTTATTTTCTTGATTGGTTGCGTTGTGTTGACAACTCGTTAAATGTCATGAAGGAAAATACAAGAATACTTTAGGGGAGATCGCATGTGCTTCGACTTTCTTATCAACGGTTAGATGTATTAATGAAGATAAATGCAATTTGATTAGTTTCCATTAGCAGACCTTACACGATCATTAAAAGTGTCATTACTAAAAAGTAATGGCACTTTTAATGATCGTGTAAGGTCTACGAGTTCAGTAATGATGGAATTGTGGATTTTCCATCATTACCAACATTATTTCTTCTTCTTATTTTTTTGTGGAAGTGATGAATATCTTTAGAACTATACGCGAAAAAATGACAAAGTGTAGATTTAAATTGTTAATATTTCATTAACCTTAACGTTTCAATGGCAAATCAAATTTATTTTCAGCTAAACGAAAATAAAAATATTGCTATTGCTGGAGTAGTTACAAATACTCATCATTAATAATGAACGTGTAATGCTAAAAAGTAATGATGTACAGTAATGCAGTAATGACGAGCGTTTGAGCAGAAGTGTCATTACTTAGTAATGACACTTTTAATGATCGTGTAAGGGCCACTATTGACTTTTCAAGTTTTTCTTGGCATTATCCGGATCTGTCGACCCCCTCGCTATAAACAACCCTGTGAAAATATTTTTTTAAATTGTTACCTGGCATCGCTGCTCTGGCATAGCCCCAGAGATGCCAGGTCTGCAGATTTGTCTGCAAATCTACAGATTTCTTAGAGCAACTTGAGCAGCTGGAAGTATTATATGGGTAATCTATAATAGAACTAAAACTGAAACAAACGTATCCCCAGCCAGCCGTTACCTTCACAGTGGCTACCGGTTTCGGTAATAGAAACAAATAAATTTCGTGTAAATTTGTAGTATACAATTTGTGACAAAAAACACGGGTTTGTCTGTATGTCAACCAATAAAATGAGAAGATTGTGTAAATATCTGCTCATAATTTTTCATGTAATGTGGAATTCTTCTAATACATACATTCACCACGAGCCAGTATTTCGATCTAATCAGAGTGAATAGTATTAAAAAAAATTCCATATTGAATGAAAAATAATTAACATATCGTTATTGTATGTCTGATAATATCTTCCGTTTATTAAAGGACCGGTCCCTAAAATTTATTGTTAAGGAGTTTGTGTCCATATCTCACATATTTGTTGGTTTTGTCTTAAACAATTTTGTATGAAACATTTATAATATTAACATTAATAATAGTATTTTAATTCAATATCTTAATTTATATCATCAATCATCATCCAACATTATTAAAATGTGATATTACGTTGCCAAGAGAAAATCTCTAGTATTTCAGTCTCATATGAAAATCGGTATTATGCGAATATCCATTTCGAACTGATATGTGGAAATGCTTGTATAGTAACAATCAGTATTTAATTTTCCCATCCCATTCTTTAAAGCTTATTTTGCGAAAAGAAATTACGCAAACAACATAATTTGGATTACCTTAAAAACCAAGAAGTTGATAGAAAGTTTTAAAAAGATATTATACGTTTGAATAATGTTGATGTTTGAAGCTTTTACCTACAGGTAATTGAAGTACCGGATTCTGGTTTTCTTCTTTTAGAAATGTACAACAAACGATATGCGAATACAATAGACCTCTTTTCGTATCCAATGGATGTAAGGCTCCGTTAATGGAATATCACTGACGCAATAGTCACCGAAGGGATCGAAGCTGCTAATTTGTTGAGTGACTGGATGACGATTCCCTACCAAATTTGAATCATCTTCCGCAATAGAGGAAACAGTCGGTTGAATTTGAATGAAAATTGGAAAATTCTTCTCGTTACTTGTTTAAGTTGTTTATGTTTATTTGAACTTTTGAAGAACCTTGGTAACAAGCTCGTAGCAACCAGAGCAGTGTTGCTCCAGAAGATAATTTTCATCATTACCAAGAGGTTGCTCAATTGTTGGCGAACACTTTTAATACTGATTTTTCTTCGGAGTGTCTGGTCATGTCGTCGGTTCTACTGTCAAATTTAAAACTGGTATACAGGGCCGTTTTATTTTTGGTATTTTTGAAACACAAGTAAAACGCTGCTGGGGCTGCCAGCTTTTCTTGTTATAATTTTCAGATTCAAATTTTAAAACCGACATAAATTATGCATCTAGAACTGGAACACTCCTAAACATGCCCTTATATAGTGCTGCAGACATTTTTTGTTCCAGACTTTTCTTGCAGTTTTTTGAAAAACGAGTGTTTCGCAGACTTTCGTCAAAATTAACAGACTTTCAAAACTTCCGCGAGGTTTTTTTTTCCTCGCCAAGTCGGATTTATGTATCATACTTTATAGAAAAATTGAAGCCTGTGGCAGTGCTGTAAAATTTCATTTTCGAATGAAATTATTTTGATGAAAATGAAATTTCTGGCCTTTCACTGTCAGTGAATTCCAAATCATTCAATTGACTTTCGTGGTCATAATCCAGTGAGATCCCCTGGATTCATCGTCAATTGAATAACCTCACCTAGTCATTTGAAGTTCCGCTTGCTCCGTTCCAAGAGCGCATAAACCCACCTATTTCTCTGCCTAAGCCACCGAAAGTGAACAAGTTCGAATGAATAGGCATGAACATCAGCTCGATGACAGAAAACTATTCCGACCGGTACACGAACATAACCTAACCTCACAAAAATGAACAGAATGAACTTTTTTTGGCAGTCGCCCTGTATTTGTTTACAATTTAAAAGTTCATCAGAGGTTCATCATTTGAATTTGAAAATTGAAAGTCGTTTCACGCTAAACAGATTTATTCAAATATCGCTCCTTGAAGATGGAAACGCATACAGGACGATCTTTTCAGTTCTTTTCACTTTGGAACACGTTTTTAACAGGCACTTTCTCGTCATTTTTCAATTTTAAATTTGCAGTCGCAAAACAAAACAAACACACGGCAGCTGTCAAAGATGAACTTGATTCATCAGCAGTTCGTTTGTTTCGTTATCGTGCAAAACCTAATAAACTAAAGGTGACTGTTTCCATTTGAGTTCACAGTTATCGCCAGCAAGTGTGAATGAATAATTTTCGAACAAAAGCAGCCCCCAGTTGTCAGGTCTTGTCTTATACTGATAAAAATTTGCACGATCGATTCATATGTAAACATCACTTCAATTGAATATGCTTTTTCTTTTCAATACATAACCAAAGCGATTTGTTTCAAAATTTCATGTGCAAACTCACTAAGATGCGAGATTAGATTCAATTAGGGGTTAGCCAAATTTTATACTAGGGCGTGTCTGTGCTAGGCGTACAACTTGCCAAAAATTTTCCAAACGGCTGTCATAATTGTACCGGATACAATATACGTCGAAATTGCTATAAATCTCTTGTGGAAGAAAAATTACTGAAATGATTGATGCTCTCCGCAAGGCAAAAATGCTAAGCCGAATTAATAACCTTGCTAAAAATATATTTCTGCAGAGTCCGCATTGTTTCGGCTGCCTCATGAAATTTTAGATCAGTGTGCGCAGTTTTCTTCAGTTTTAGAAAAAACATTGATATAAAATTCAAAACTTGCAAAAAATTTGTGCACGATTTATCTGTTTGAATTGAACGCAAAACTTGCAGATATGAGATTATTATCATAAAAGTTGCAGGAATAGAGCGTTATATACGCAATGCAAACAAAAATCAATCAGATAATTTGTATTCGGTTTTCATCTCGCGAAAAAAATTAAGCAGAACTGACATCACTTTTTAAAGATATTGAACGAAAAGTTAATGTCATCATAGTTACTCCCATAGTTATATATTACCGCTTGTGCAACTTGTTTTTGCAAATCCAGCACACGGACTTGCCAAAATAATACCCACAGTGCGTATTACAAAAGTCGGGCCCTCTAAGATAAATGACTATACTGCATTGTTGTTTAATTCAACTAGAAGATTTAAACTGATAAAAAAGGAGAGAATTACCACAGACTAACAGACATGACAGTATGAGTAAATTCTTATAAAAATAATTTTTCGTGATGCACTAGTTCCACCTATATTGTACTGCGCGAACTATTTACTATCGGTACACCCCTTGTGTTATGTAAAAGTTTTTTTACTAGTTGGTTTCCCTTCGTTTGTCAACACCGATCAGCTGCTTGCAGGGATGCCTGATTTCATCAAAATATTTGAAAATGAATCGTCACAATAAATTATTGGATTACGTTGATAATATATTTAACTTTTTCGCGATGTTGGAAGTTAACCATTTATTTGACTCAACGTTGTTCATCTAGACCGACGACACGACCAGGCACTTCGAAGGAAAATCTGAATAAAAAGTGTTCGTGAGCGATTTACCGCCAGTTACCAAAAATATAGCGACCCCTTGATAATGATAAAAATAATTTTCTTGAGCAATACTGTTTAAGTTGCTACGAACTTGTTACCAAGGAGCCCTATAATAAATAAACAAACCTTTTGAGAAAGTTTTGAAACAGTTATATTATTTAAAATTGTGTGTCATCAGTGTCAAATTAATAAAAACGAAAGATTATTCTAAAGAAATCGAAAATGTGCGTAGCTGTACAAGGTGCCGCGAGCCATCGGTCGGGGACTCGTCCCTCTGGGGACGTTCAACGTGACTGGTGACAGATTCAGAAACTCTCCCAATCTACAACTTTAACTTTTTGGATTTGCACCAACCGAACTGGGACTAGAACTAGGTGCCCAATATCCAAATTTGACATGACAGACATGCGTCATCTTATATCATCATCATTGCTATCCAGTAGCTCTACCTGTAATGTAGTGTTATCAAACTCATTCATGATGCTGGTCATTCTTTTCAGGAATATCCAATCGAGTTTCCGAAACATCACTATAGCTTAATATATTGTCATCAAACTAGAAATTTCGTGCCAGTCTGCACGGAACAAGCGAAGAAATTTATTGTTTGAATGTATCCGAAATGACATTTGACTACTTTAACAGGTTTCAGACGCCGGAAATCGTAGTTACTGACTATTTTCAGCTTGAGAATAAATTATCAAATTATTTGAAGGAAACTTGTTTTTATGGGTGGTTCACAATGTGCACCTATAATTTTGATCAGATCCTAAGAAGCTTGATTCCCGCACTTTTCAAGTGTCTTTCATGTTCAACAAATTTTACACATGTTTTGCGAAGGTCTGCAAATAACAGAGCAGGAGTAGAGGAGTTTCTCGTATGTCTGAAATATGACAGCGTAATGTTTTACAACATGTACGCTGATCAGCAACGAGGGTTGAACGATTTGGAACAAACTCAGATGTGTAAATTTAAAAAGATTTATGGAACAATTGAAATAGTTTTACTTTCAAAAGTCGTTAGAAAGAGCAAATATGAATTCGGTTTATATGTGTATTCGTACCTGTATACGAAGTGCGATTCTGGAATGGATTAAAAAAATAAAGCTCGAATATTTAAGTATCTTCGATTTGCTGCACTCGAATTTCATGCATCTCGTAGAATAGTACAAATATACCCGATCGACTCAGTTTGATCGTTCATATTTCGATACCGAATTTCGATGATTGGACTCATAAGTTTCGTGTCGTCTAGACTATTTTTTATTGGGTTGGTAGTTTTCACCAGAAATTAAGTGGCGGCAGACCAGAAGCAAGTAAATATTGTAACAAGACGGGTTCAATTTTGTATTGCGTTGGAGGATGAGAAGTAGGCACATGTGTAAAATTATGTATATAATTTTGGCACTATGTATTAAATCGGTATCCTGCATGAAATTTGCATGGACGTATACAAATCAATACATTACAGGTAATTCTGTATGAATGGCAACTCTGTTGGTAAATGAAAAAAATAAACACAGTCTAGATGACAGACAGGATGTTTTTGATAGGGTAACGTGGCGCTATCATGACACATGTGAGTACTGTCCCAACTAAAGGAATATTCGAAATGACCGTTAAAATGATTGAAGAATCTAATTTGAGTGTCCTGTTTGTTAGTCTGTGGAATTACTTTCCGAAATATTAACATGCTAATGTTTCCTGTTATTTAGATAATATATGTAATTAGGTTGGGTGAACCATTTTCTATTCAACTCACTGTTACCATCGATGCCATATTGGAAAATGTTCAAGAAAAACTCATTTCGAGATTTTTCAGGTTTAATTACACCTTAGTTTGATCAAAATCGTCTGAGAATTTTGAAGAATGTTTGAATACACGTATTTTAAACACCATCCCGACGATTTTCACAGAAATTGGTTTAGAATCATAAAAACACGTTAATTCAAAGGCGCTTGAAAATTTCGGGCGTACGAAAACATGTTTCACTATAAAAATACAGTTCGTTATCGATTTTTCATTTACAAAAACACAAAAGATCTATTCTACATTATGTCGCATTATAATTTTTCATGTGCAGATTATTTCATAAGATCCATGTTTATGTTAAGAGCAGTTGTATTGAAAATCAAATGTGAAACTTAATCATTAGAAATTAAGTTTGCATGTTTTGGTAAACGTCATTCCATTTCTTATTTACATTACTTAGTAGTTCTCACGAGTTTCACAATTGTTTTTTTTTTTTTGCTGATTTTATTACTGCCTTTGTGATGGGATCGACGTATGAGTTTTTCTATCAGTTGCACAATCGTTGTGAATAAATGTTCGTAATAACGGATGAACTTGAAAGTATTGTTGCACAACACAGAAAAATTGCGCTTTTTCCATAACACAACAGTTACTAGAATAGTGATATAAACTAACTTGATAAATTGCACAATCAGTAGAAAAATATAGGACAGCAACTTAACATGCTACTTGGGTATATCATTTTATGAGTTAAGTGTATATTTTCACGAATTTCATCTGTTCTACAAGCAGTGAGGGCACGTTCAGGAGTGTTCTAGTTCTAGATGAATTATTTATTTCAGTTTTAAAATTTAAATCAAGAATTCATAAAAAAAACTTCTAGCTCCAGCAGCGTTTTATCTGTGTTTCAAATATATATAAATATGGCAGTAGAACTATTCGAATGAATAAAACTAAAACGGCTTGCTGGGGATACGTTTGTTTTTCAGTTTCAGTTACATTATAGACCACGCATATGAATCTTGCAGCTGCTGAATTTGCGGCCTTTACACGAGAATTATTTTTGTCATTTTTAATGATGACTAAGTAATGATGTATTTCAAATTTGATGGAAAACTCGTCATTTCTGCACCATATACGTTCATTAAAATGATATTATTTTTTAGTAATGACATTTTTAATGATTCGTGTAAGGGCAGCTAATAAGCCATCCATCAACATTCACTTTGGAAACTAAGTTCGAATGACTCGGCACTCGCTGAGAGTAAATCATAATAGTAAACGGCAGAGAAAAGTTTTCTCTTTCGTCTGGTGTTAAATTTAATAATCTATCGTTCATAGCTCGCTTGCAATTTCTTTCGAAGGTGGAAGATGACAGGTGGCTTATTTGCCGTTCTAAAAAAACGCGTGAAATGCTTTATACTGTGTTCACACTATGAGTTAAAACATGTTATAACTCCGATTTCATGTTTTAAGCGAAATAACATGTTTTACTTTTGCGTTATTTAATATTCATAAACGTCACATTAAAACATGTTTTCCCGAAATAACATGATATAATTGTCAGTAAAGCACAACCCTGCTAGCATTTTCCTTCACTTTTCGACTATGTCAATTGACAAGCTGTTCAACAACAGCAGTTTTCCATCAAAGTAGCCATGTAATCATAACAGAACAAAACTGAAAACTGGTACCAACGTTGCCAGGTATACCGATTTCTCGGTATTTATACAGATTTTTGACCTCTATATCACAATACAGATATGCTCTCCCAAAATACCGATAATTCACGGATCACACAGATAAGTACCGATTTTGGTTTTTAGCTTGAATAGACATGAGAAAAGGTTGTCGTGGGACCTTTTTTTTCGCTCACCTTTTCTACTACTTATGTAGAAGAGATATTGATACCAATATGATACAGATAGATTTTTGCGCCGACTACATATTTTTGGAAAAATGACCTGGCAACGCAGATAGGTACAACCATTTTTCTTAGTGTGAACAGTGCGGTTTTAACTTTATATTACTACACTCAGAAAAATAGTATGGTAACTGTTACTATATAGAGGGCCAACTTGACCATGAGCGTATAGTGGTTTTCAGCCGACTATGAAATCAGATGATTTCAACAATAGTCAAGTTCATGTTTACTATGAATGGTATCGGCTCTAGAATAGTAATATTGAACAGTGTATTGTATGAATAACTAATACGATTGAGATGGTTAGCCTAACCATGACCGAATATTTTTTTTACATTGTAGTTTTTGCTATAACCAGAGTCATGGTATTTTTGACATTTCACTTCTGATTATTTTGAAACTAAAAGCAGTGGTTGATTCAACAATGCTGAAGATCAGCAAAACATGAGCTAATGTTAAAAAATTTCATGAATTTGAATTCTAGAACAAGAACAACAAAATAGTTTCATTGAATTCTATTTTATTTTTGCATCAAATAAAATGATGATGTGCAGGGTGAAATATTGATTATCAACGTAGACACGGAGCAGCATTGCTTAGTTGCAACTGGTAATCCCAGGCTCTGTTCGGTGAAGTTTTTCCTGAAGAAGAAATGGAAGAAATTAATAGCCAAGTCCAGAAGCAAACCTCAATACCCACCTGCCATATATTGTTATTTTTTCCGTCGGATTCGAGCGATTTGAATCCGGGAATCGGATGATGTTCGTCGTTTTTAATCAATCGCTTGATGTTGTTTCTACAGCGACCGATAACGAATAATAAAAATTATACAGGACATCGATTTCACTAGAAAACAGCCATTACCGGCAAAATTGTTGAAAAAATTAATTTCAACGACGAAAACTAGTTAGGCTACAAAATTTACTCACCTGCAAGACCTTCCAAATTGCACAATATAAATCACAATATACATTTTTTTCAAATCATTCACTGATGTGTTACGAAATTGTCTGCTGTATTGTAACTTTATGTGACAATAACAAAGTATATCCGTTTATTGACAATTTGTATTGTCAGCACAAATGAAAAACATAGTCGGTTAAAAAACACTATACGATAATGTGCTTACTACATAAATTCTGTTGATATGGACTACATGAATAGTGTTTTCAAACTTCATAATTTCTTTTAAACCATGTATCTATTTATTGTAATATTATTATCCTGTGAACATATTCACATAGTAACAATAACTATTTCGTCAATGCTCAAGAGCAATTTCACCTTACTAGAAATTGTGAGTTTAACTATTTGTTCTTATATTTGAGATGACTACCATCAGACCCTGTCAGCTTGGTGCGAAATCAATCTTCAGTTCACCAACGCCATCGCACGGCATCACATTCAATATATTATGCCAATTGTATGGGTGCGCAGTGCTGCTATTATGGCGCGCACGAATTCGACATTTCTTTCCCCTATTTCTATGTACTAGATTCGATGCGATCTCGTCTGAGGGCGCCATGCTAGCAAAAAAGGATGTTGCCAAAGATTTGTTCGGGAAATGTGAGAGCTGGCTATCTTGTTGATATGGTGTCTTTGCTACCATTGTCAGGATGACCATGACAGAAAAGTCATAAATACAAATAGTTTAGTCAAGTCGTAGTCTTTGTTGTCTAGTAATTTATACAATACAGATGGTGAATAGTCATATATCATGATTGTTGCTACTATTTAAGCGTATAGTTGAAATGACAATGGATAACAGGCTACGGTTACTATGGTATTTTGCTCAGTGTATCGTTAAAACATGTTATTTTCGGCCAGTGTGAACATAGTATTACACGTGATTGTAGCGTGCAAATTATTTTCAGTGTAGATGTTTTCGGATTTACAGACTTTTGCAACCCTGTCTGAACAAATTTGAAATTTTTACCTGGCATCTCTGCCCAACACCACATTCTATTAGAGATGGGAAATATCCAACCTCCTGCTATGACGTCATGAAACTGTGGCCAGCATCATTCTGCAAAAACCAAAACAATGAAGAAGAATGGCTAACAAAAATCTGGATATTACAAACTACTTGTTTATTCCGTACCCTTTAAAGCACTTCCCCGCAAATTATCGATCAGAATATCATCACTATGATAAGGAAATTAAGATTTTACTCGAATTGAAATGCTCGAATGTTTGTTTACCGTACTTTGAGCGCTCTGATTGCCCACCAAATGCCCCAAATGTTGGCCACGCTAGCACTTGCTGGAGCGCCCTATCCTTGCCACCGGGCTGGAAATATCGAATAAAATCTGTTATCGATAATATCGATATATCTCTATTCAATATCGATATTATCGATAAATATCGATATTTGTCACCAGTTAAATGAAAATTGATTAAAACAAGAAAGTATATTTGATTGAAAATATTAATTTTAGGTTCACAGCCGAACAAATTACATTTTCAAAAATTGAAATATCCCTGGGCTCAAACAAGCCGTGTTTCCCGCTGTGGAATTGACTCTTTCAGCGTCTTTTTTTTTGCTAGAATTATCAAAAGACGCTGTGCAATAAATTTATGTGTAATTTTCCCAATAAGAGAAAATATTAGAGCTGTGCGCCGATCAAAAATGTCAACATCGGCGGCTGAAACGTCTTTTTGACCAGCGGCGGCGGCGAATCGGCGTGACGCTGTTTCCTGACAACAATTTCTCTATCTTATTGTTTTGTCGACCTACAATCAAAGATCCTAATGTTTATGTGATCCATTAAAGCCAACGTAGTGAATAGAGATGGTAAATGGTTTTGAATGCATCGAATTAGAAGAGAAATTGAGATGAGTATAAGTGCGATTATTTGGAGATGGTTGACTATTGTTTAAATAAATATTTCATTCATATACAAAGGGATTTTTTTATTATCAGCAAGAAATATGAAGTTTTATTCGGAACTATTTTTCAAATCGCTTTTTACATAGTTGATAATTATCATGTATAAAAATCGTTTTATCAACTCAAAAAATAAGTATATCTTTTTCGTACGTATGTAATTAACATAAAATCGAGTTGGCGCTCAAATTCATTCAGATATCAAAAATAATATCAAATTAACAAATTCAAATTTTAATTACATCACATTTGTAACGATTTCTTATAAAAACGGGTAAATTCATTTGAAAAGTCATAGTAGAAGTAGAAGAAAATGTTTTTACTTTGAGTTGGTAACGTTGATCTTAATTTATTGTGCGAAAACTAACGTTTATTTAGAATGGAGCATGAAACTTTGTTCAATACCATTTTTCAAATGCCCGAAAATAACAAATAAAGTATCCAAAATAAATGGTACTCGATCGCTAAACATTCTAGTACCCTAAAAATCAACACTACACTGGTTTCTAAAAAAAAATGTTAATCCGAAAAAACCTAACATTATTTTTTTTTCGGAAGGACCCTCCTTTTGTTGGTTCCATTTTTCATTTTCAGATGTTGCGACCGATAATGTTGCGATAATGTGCCAATAGCTCAAAACCTTTTAAATAAAGACAGAAAATAGACTTTGAATCAAATGACATTGGCTTCGGTTGACAACGGTAGTACTGAGTTTCAGTATAAGTAGGAGGAAAGTGACTGTACTGTAATTTTCAATGAATTTTCATGAAAACTGTAAACAATTTTCCACATTGACAAAATCATTTTTTCGGCTGATGTAATATCACAGACTAACAGACATGACAGTATGAGTAAATTCTTATAAAAATAATTTTTCGTGATGCACTAGTTCCACCTATATTGTACTGCGCGAACTATTTACTATCGGTACACCCCTTGTGTTACGTAAAAGTTTTTTTTACTAGTTGGTTTCCCCTCGTTTGTCAGCACCGATCAGCTGCTTGCAGGGATGCCTGATTTCATCAAAATTTTTGAAAATGAATCGTCACAATAAATTATTGGATTACGTTGATAATATATTTAACTTTTTCGCGATGTTGGAAGGTAACCATTTATTTGACTCAACGTTGTTCATCTAGACTATTTTTTATTGTGTTGGTAGTTTTCACCCGAAATTAAGTGGCGGCAGACCAGAAGCAAGTGAATATGTATTAAATCTGTATCCTGCATGAAATTCGCATGGACGTATACAAATCAATACATTACAGGTAATTCTGCATGAATGGCAACTCTGTTGGTAAATGAAAAAAATAAACACAGTCTAGATGACAGACAGGATGTTTTTGATAGGTTAACGTGGCGCCATCATGACACATGTGAGTACTGTCCCAAATAAAGGAATATTCGAAATGACCGTTAAAATGATTGAAGAATCTAATTTGAGTGTCCTGTCTGTTAGTCTGTGGTAATATTATCGGCGGCACGATTAAAATGGCGCGCTGATCATCTTTTTCTTAAATTGGCGGCGTGTTGAAATTATCGGCGGCGGCGGCGTGGCGCGGCGGCGCACAGCTCTGGAAAATATCTGTTTTCTCTGGTGCTTGCTCAATACTTAGCCAACAAAATACTTAACATTAAGTACTGTTCGCCCTTTACAAGAGTTGCGTGCAGGAAGTCAATTTTAACAGACCCTGTCAGCTTGGAGCGAAATTAGTCTTCAGTCCAGTAACGCCATCGCACGGCATCACATTCAACATATCATGTCATTTGTATGGGCGCGTATTATTCGTGCGCGCCAAAAGAAGTTGACATTTCTCTCCCCTACTTCTATGTATGAGATTCAATGCGAACTCGCCTGAGGGTGCCATCGACGACACGACCAGACACTTCGAAGAAAAATAGGAATAAAAAGTGTTCGTGAACGATTTACCATCATTTACCACAAATATAGCGACCCCTTGGAAATGATAAAAATAATCTTCTAGAGCAACACTGTTTTAGTTGCTACGAACTAGTTACCAAGGAACACTAGGAGCTCAAATAAACAAACAAACTGAAAAATGATCTGCGTTCGAAAATTGCTCTGTTAGTTCAAGGTAAATTGAAATTTTGTTTTATTTATTCGATTAGTGCTTATTATTTTTAATCTAACATATCTCTGAATAAGTGAAAATTGACAGATTGCAGATAACATTACTAACAGTTAATGGAAACTTCCAGCTTTTTCAATTTTGGTAAGATACCTTGCATTATTATTCCTCTTAATGACCTTTGAAACATGTATCTGCTTCCAGGGCCGGAACGTTTTTTTTTCAATCTGCTCTGTTTTTTTTGGAGATAACTAAACCGATCTCGGTTTCTTAAAATCTATCAGCAGAGTAAATTTCAGCATGAAGACTAACGATTTCAAAAGAAATTTATTTCTTATGTATTAGTTTATAAGGAAGAGTCAATCTGAACGGCACTCCGCAAATGCACTAATGTGGATCTTTTTGAAAGCGGGCAAAGTACAGAAAGTCTAAAACAACATAAGTGTAGCAAATTTTCATCACCTAGAAGTTTTCAATAGTGAAGATCACTTCCAAAAACAAATCGTAATTCGCAAAATATTTATAAATAAGGTAAAATCAGCTATCAGTTGCTACAAAGGCAAAATGAAATCTAAGATTTGTTCAGTTCCATACTTCTCCCGAGTCAGCTAATTATCTTTCGGAATTAAAATTAAAAAATGAATTAAAACACAATTTTGAGCGACTAATTTTTGTTTTTCTAAGTATCATATCTTTTTGTTTTTATGTTTATCACTGCAACTTAAACCAAATGTTTACTCATATGAACAAATTCCCGGTTTTCGATTTCAATGTATCTACCGGTTTTTTAAGACCACATCGACGACACGACCAGACACTCCGAAGAAAAATTGGCAATGAAATTGTCTGTTAACGATTCACCGCCAGTTACCGCAAATATAGCGACCCCTTGATAATGATAAAAATAATCTTCTTGGGCAACACTGTTTAGGTTGCTACGAACTAGTTACCAAGGAGCTCCAAAGTAAAAAAACAAACAATTAAAAAAACGCAAAAGATACGCGAATGGTACACATTTTTACAGATTTTGTTCAATATTTCAGTAACTTCTACTGTGAAATCCAAAGAAGGTCATCTTTCCATTGTACGCAATGGAAATGCTAACCAGTCAACATGTTATAGCTGCAATGAGCCAATTTGTTCTGAATGTTCTAACGGTAATGATGTAGAATACGGATACAAAAATAAAAAATAAATTTGTTCCCGATGGTCTGCATTGAATTCTAGAATGTATCTAGGCCAACCCGCGCCCTGATTCGAACATAGGTTCCCCCATTCTCGTTCGGTAGAATGGCGTTCCAATTTCGGGAAGGTCCCGACACAACGGTTATTCAAGGTAGAACGTGTACAATCACTATCCTCCACAATACGGCCACTATGACCGGTACACGCTTGATAGTAGCTTCAAAAGAGATTGACGCATCGATCGGCGTGATTCACGAAATCACGTTCCGTATCATCGTACATAGGAGGTCCGAAAGAATCAGAAATCTGCATTTCTACTGGTTCACAGAAACAATTTGTTTTTGTTTTGAGATTATTTATATAGTCCGTTCCATTAAAAAACATACGTAGCCATGGTTATGGTAACTGTTATCTAAAATCAACAGTTTTCTACTTTTGTTGCCAGTTTCAATAGATTTTCAAGCAACTTCGTTTTGACATTACCAGTTACTGAGGGGTAGTTAAATTTTCGATACAGTTTAGATAGACGAGTGGCAGGTCGTGTCGTCGGCTGAATTGTATATAAAGTTTGTCAAACGCCGATGCTTGGTGAGTGTAAATGATATTCTAATTCGTATAAATGAATTTCTAATCGCTTTGTGTTTTTAGTTCGATCTCGAAAAAAGTTCTCTGGAACCAAATACTTAGGAAGCGAAGCTAAAAACTTTAAATGAGTTGATTGAAAAGTCCCGATTGAGTACGCAAATGCAGGATATTCACATATTTACTTTTAGAGAGTTATTTCATGGAAGAAAGCGTCCTGAAAGCGATAATTTTGTACAGCATTGAAACGGGCAGCAATGCTCCAGCATGTTGGATGATGTATTTTTCATTATTCGGAAGTGCATTCGACGTGGAACGTGGAACGCAATCGCTAGACGGAGTGTGTGCTGTTGTTAATAACCCTGCTAGTTGCTTGGAACTAGACTTCATAAATGCTTTGAAATCACCTCTGAAATCTGGTTACCCTACCGGTTACATAGATCTAGCCCAGTCGCCACTTCAAAGTTCAATCCAGCAAGGGCGATTACAAACTAGTGACGTTGAACAGGCCCGTGTAAAATTTTTTTAAACCTCGTTTGCATCCGTGGGTTGACCAATTTATCAATCACAATCACAACCTCGCTGAGGAAGAGTTGGCATCGTATGAAGCTGGGGAAACATTTATACAATTCCTTATAGTGCAAGTCGACGCCTTATTAACGGCGTTCAAAACTGCCCTCACACCAAGAAATTATGATTGATTCACTATTACTAGTGAAGTTACAAGTCGCCTGGAGCGAGTTATCAAAAAATCTACATTCAATCGGCTTGGTGGACTAGTTTTAGTTTTTTTGCTTAGTTAAATAAATATATTTCCCCTGAAGATAACACAAGTTTTTTATTGCCTTAAACAACCAAAATCAAATGTTTAGTAGTGAATAATTTGCGTTGCCGGTACGGTACGCCACTACGAATTACATATTCGTTATGAGACAAGTACTCCAAAAGTGTCGAGAATACAACTTCAAAGCGGCATACGACACAATCGCTATGGCAGATTATGCAGCTATGGCAGATCTTTGAAAGAATAAATTTAATACCTGCCAGCGGGCCAACTACACTCAGTGGTTTCGTTTTAAGTGAGAATCTCTTGTTTTTGTTTACATTTTTCGTTTGTGGTTACCAAGGCTACTGGTAACTGTTTCTCAAAATCAATAATTTACCAACTTGTGCTGCCAGTTCCAACACTTTTTCAAGCGATTCCATTTTGACATTACCAGTTACTGAGGGGTAACTCGATTTACGATACAATTTTAAAAGCGAGTGGCAGGTCGTGTCGTCGACCACATGTTTGGTGCGTAACCAAGGTTATGGTAACTGTTTTCCGACAGACAACATTTTATCGACTTGTGTTGCCAGTTTCGAACGTATTTCAAAAGATATCATTTTGACATTTCGAGTTACTGAGGGGTAGTTAAATTTGTGCTACAGTTTTCAGACACGAGTGGCAGGTCGTGTCGTCGGTGCCATGCTCGCTAAGAACGATGTTGCCAATGATTTGTTCGTGAAATGTGAGAGCTGGATATCTAGTTAATATGATGTCTTTGATTTTAGGTAAGATTTTATTAACGTATTTTTGAACATAGCCTAAATATCTAATATTAGATAAAAACTACACGAGCGAAGTAATAATATGAATTATAATTTTACTAAACTCCATGGTTGCAATATCGAATATCGATATTTTTCGTCTATGCTCTGAATTATCGATGTCGTCGATATCGTGGCAATATCGATATTATCGATAAATATCGATAAGTTTCCCATCTCTACTTTCTATTTCTTTCATTTTGTGACGCGGCAGATCCTTGGACCGGAAAATTTTGGCTCTTGTTCGATTCTTCCTTACTATTTTACCAAAAAATCTTATTGAAAGGTATGTTTTTTAAACATATAAATATGGCTTGAGCCGTAAGCATATTAACAATATGATAATTTGTAATTCATAGGATGACGTACCGGTATGGAAAGAATCGACTTTCGGCAAGATACTTTCTATAACAGTTGAGCCGAAACGTCCCAGCTTTGAAGAGAATCGCAAACTCATTTTGTTTCCCGAAATCATTGGCAATGTGGTTTGGTTTCGGTTTATGCAATGGAGTGCAGAAAGATGTCTGCAAGAGGCAGATGGTTTGACGTGAAATTTTGTAATCATTTTAATGTATAACTAAAACTCAAAGCAAAATGATGTCTTTTTGTTAAATAAATGTTATGAATGAAGATATTGCACATATAACGCGTTTTTTTTTCATAACGACCAATAAGCCACCTATCAACTTCCACTTTCGTAAAAAATTACAGGCGAGCTATGAAAGATAGAGTATTAAATTTAACACCAGACGAAAACTGCCGTTTACTATTATGACTTATGTACGATTCAGACGATCCGTCTCCTTCCGTTACAGTTATCCTCCGTTACCGTAACCGTCATTACATGCATTTTTATGAAGCCATTCACACGTAACATCACCGTTACGGAACGTCTCGACGGACGGAGCGTGTGAACGTTTCGGTAAAGAAAATATTAAACCAACTATCAAAACAACAAATAAACGGCTATGGAGAACTAGCTCTTTCAATAGAACTCTATAGTACTGAAATCGAATCTCAACAACCATTGACGACCGCCTTTATCTCCATCGCTCCTAGGGAAGGACAAGAAGTGCGTGATGGTTTCACATACTTCACGGGAGAAAAACCACTCTTCATACTCATAACTATCACGGCGTGTTAGAAGGGTATAACATCTAATATTCACTCTATAATCGACCAACTAAGGGATAATCACCCTTATTCTGAAAAACGACGTATCGTGTTTTCGATCGTATTCCCAATAACGCTAGAAAAATCAAAGGTAGCTAAGATTTGACCGAACCATATTCCATCGAAAAACCAATACGTCATTATTCAGAATAAGGGCGAATTTAAAGTTAATTCAAATGATTAGCATTCATGCAAAGTCTCTTCTGTATGAACTCCATGATTAGTAAACATCCTTTACGAATTTACCTATTGCCAGTATCACGAACAGCGTAGCGATCACTGTAGGGAAAAAATGACGTGACGTGATGTTCACAATAGCATTAAGCTCATCGTAGTAATTATTTTTTCTCTGAAGCGGCTTTCCTAATAAGGTTCTACATTCACTTCACTTGATTTTCACCGTGAAGTGATACCAATAATAAGGGGGTCTCAATCACTTCAGTTGGGTTTCTTCGTGTAGTGATACCGGTAATAAGGGCCGAATTTTAAATATTTGTTTTGAACGTGTCATCAGAGGAGAAATGAAAGAGGTTTCCTAAGGAATTTACTGACAATCATAAAATATGCTGTTTATTTTTCTTATTTTTTTTTCGAACAGAGAGAATGTTCAAAACAGATTTTACTTTTGCGTAATGCTGCATTGTCCATTATATATTCCTTTAACTAGTAGTAGCCCAAGACGTATCGCTCAACTCCTCAACAAATGTTCATTTCGCATATAAGCCCCAATCATTACAATCAAACCATTTTATCATAGTGCACAGTTTTAAGTGTTGTTTCCAGATTGCAGCTCAATCTCAAATATACGTAAGTAGGTGCGTGCAATCATGGGAATTCGTTGATGCAAAAAAAAGTTAAAACAATGATGTCTGCATAAGGCGGGGAAAATTACTTTTTTTTTATTGAACAATCAAGTTTGCACGGAGGATGTGTAATGGAATTCTGGAATGAAAGTCATGATATTTTGCAGTAATTTTTTTTATGTATTCTGCAATCGTTTAAATCAATCAAAATTCTGAAAACTGGTGTGGTTTTTTCTGATTTTTGTCCTGATTACTAATCGATTTAAATAGCGGGTATCGTTATTGCTGCATGTGTTGGATATCTCTTTATCTTAGACAGCGATTTGGTAAAGAAAAACAAACTAAGTGTCTAATTTAGCATCTAATGCGCACATACTGACATTAAACAACCATTCCTTCCCTTCCGTTCTATTTCCCTACGCGGCGGCAATAGTTTTATCTTAGTTAACGAACGTAGATGTTTAACTACTAGTACACTGTTGCACTCGTACTCCTGGACCGTGATGGTCTTCGTCCTCGTCATATGCATTCTTATAACCACTGCCTCGGCGGTCTTGCTCGGGGTCCAGCTCAATCTGAAAAGTATAAGAATAATTATATTTTAGTTTGAAATAATCTCTCTGTTTTAAAGAAATCACTCCAATCTTTCTGAAGCTAATAGAAAAAAAATAAAAAGCAAAATGTCTGACATAACGAGCACGATTGTTGAGGCATTTGAAAAATTAGGCTTGCAGTTTCCTTTTGAAGCCAATCCGTTCCTGCCTCAAATTTGATCTAGCATTTCGAAGAGAGCTGCTGTCTAGTTCCCGTAGGTGCGCAGTCACGCTAAATAGCATGGTTGCACTTTCGGATAAGGAAACTAGACAACCCAGTATCGATTACTCGTTCAATTACTGTCAATTGTTCTCGAATGCTTTAAACATTTAACTGTACTATAGCGTTACTTACCATATTACATTCCTCAGCATCAGCTGGAACTTTCACTACCGGCCGCCCAGGTAAGCACTGCTCAAGACCGGGGAGCAATTCGATCGGCAGCGATTCCGGGAAAACAACGAAGAATTGAATGACAAGTCGTCCCTTCTCGAATGGGTTCTTATACTGTGGCATGCCCTCACCAGCAATATATTTGATCGCTGCATGTTTAACTATTTCTCCTGGATAAGATGTGATGGCTAAATTTCGATCATCCAATGTCCGAATAACTTTTTGGAATCCACAGAGTGACTCAACCAATTGCAGCTGTGTGTGCATTATAAGATCCTGCCCGGACCTTTTGAAAACAGGGTGTTCCTTTTCATCTAAGACTATCACAATATCACCGGGCTGTAGATCTGGATCTTGGTCACCTTCACCGGAGAAAACTATTTTTTGACCGTCACGCATGCCCTTTTCCACGTTTACCTCAAGGATCTTACGATCCCGAACTGTCTTTCGTCCGTTGCATGTTTTACATTTGTCCTTTTCGTCAACAATTTCACCCATTCCACGACAGTTACGACATCCTTCTTCATACTGCTGTACGAATCCGGGGGCCAGTTGCTGAAGCTTGGTCACAACACCGGTTCCTCTGCACGGAGAACACTTTTGAATGGCGCCCTTTTTACCGCCACGACCTTCGCATTGATCACAGATAATATTCTTTTGTAAAGCTAATTTACGAGTGGCACCCGAATACAACTCCTCCAGTGTGACCGACAGTTGATGAACTAAATCCTTGCCACGACGCTCTCGTTTGCTGTAAAGAAGATGCAAAATCTGTAGAAAATCTCGTTTCGCAAAATTTCCTGTAATTAAAATAATAAACAATAGGAAAGCGGTTGTCGAAAATATGTCCCGTTAAACATTAGATAGGTCTAAAGTATGAATGACAGTTTTTCTTCGTTTACTTCCTTTTTCGATTATTACGGTACTCTTAGAAATCCTACTATTGTTTGTGTTTGGTTTTAAACTTTGAAGTTCGAGTAATTCACGAGAAGGAAAGAATTTTTTTCGTAACTCGGCAACGCCGCGAGATACCATCTGTAGTCAATAACAGTAAAGTTCATGTGGCTATAAAAAAAAAACCGATGGAATAAATGAGTCATTGTAACCTTTCCAACCAAACAAAGAAAAAGAAGGTTGTGCATGTGCAATGTTTACTAAATTTTCACATGTTTTTGTACGTTAGTGTACAAACAAATATTTAAAATAAAAACAATTTTTTTAAAATCTTCAAGCAAAATCTGAAAATGATAACCATTGCTCAGTTCAAAGCTTACCATTTGAGCAGCGCCATGATCGCAATATAGGGTAACGGTACCCCCACTCATCTCAGCTCCAGTTGTCTTATAATATCATATACGAAAACTATTAGGTTCATTTGCTTCGAGTTTTCGCATCGCTATAACAGCGGTATTGCACAATTGTCAAACAATTTTTTCTGCGATATTGCTTTTTAGAGCCCAAGCGAAGATATTGTATTCGATTTTACCGCATTTCGTAGATTGTAAATTGAGTAATTGGCAAAATAGCATTCCAGTTTTCCCAGTTATTGAGATAAAAATTCCCGGTTTTTAGAATACCTCTGCTCAGTATATCATTTGAATATCCTTTCGAACTTAAACAGAAATTCCATGTAAAAGAAAAATATAATAGGCGCGCTAGTTGAGGATTGAAATATTTTTCGGGTATCTCAATATATACATAGAAAATATTAATTATTATAAGGGCATATAAGAAAAACCAGAAGCCTTTTTTGATCGTCTAGGGGTTTTTGTTATCATATATGTTTTGCCTTCCTTTATAGAAAGGTAATGGAATTGATGGAGAATCAAACATTCGAACGGAGCCTCGGGGTTCTATAACATCTCCCCGAAAATCATTCTCCAGAACATAAAAAACTGAAGCTTTTTCCCCAGAAATTTATTGCCCAGAAAGTACTAAGCTCCAGAAATACAAACTCTAGAAAGTAAGAAAATCCAGAAAAAAAAAAACAGAATGTACCAAACACCAGAAAACCTCGAAGGCATTATTCGCTAAAACACTATTATTGGTATAATATCGTTTGGCATGATGATTATTTGGCATAATAGTTATTTGGAATAACAGGTCAACATGCTGCTTAATAGAATTTGTTTTAATTTACTGCGATTTTGAAAGGTCTAATGCGGCTACGCCTCATCGTTTTTAATGACCTGCTGTCCGACCTCGCTGCTGCTCGTTCGGACTTAACTGAGGGATAGCCCCTAGCTTTGGGGAATCCGGGCAAACGCACGCAACTAGACAGAGGTGATTTCTGCGGGGGGGTTTAACTGGGTTTTTATCGAAATCATTTCTACCGCGTCATCTCCAAGCGCGTTTACAAAGTCAATCTATGAAATGAAATATTAGCAGGTTGATAAGATATTTAAGCTGTCCAGTTCAACAACGTGTCCGTATCCCTGTATCCCCTAATAATTTCTTAAGTTTCGGAGGGTGGGGGGGTTTAATCTCTCCCCTCATGTTTACGCGCCTGATTTTAGTAGATGCTTTTCTGGTAAAAGATCTGTTCCTATGTTGTTTCTGTATTATTTTCCATTATTGGGAAACAGTTTCTAAGTATTTGCTTTTTCTGGGAGATGGTATTCTGGGGAATGGTACATTCTGTTGTACGTCTTTCTACTAATTGATACCTTCGGGCCTATGCTTTTCTGGAGAATGATACATTCTGGGGAAAATAATTCGTTGCTTCCTTTTCTGGGAAATGGGTTTCGAGAGATTGTCGTACAACCATGTATGCGCACCTTTCAACGAGTTTTTTTCGCGCTCAATTTTCTCGAAGAGGACTGATCCGATTTCAACATACTTAGCTTGCAATGATTCTACGCTGAGAATCGGCTGCGAAGTCTGCTGAAACAGAAAGGCCAAATTCCACAAGAGGAATGCAACGCGAAGACTTTGCTTAGCTACTATTATTAAGCCATTGATCATGTTCTAAGATCATATGGCTGTCACTTTTGATTCCGGGTGTATAATGATATATGACGTAACCGACAAAACGCACTTTATTTCTTACCGCTCAATTTTTCGAAAATGCGGAATCGATTTGAACAAATTTAAGCTTATTTGAATGTTACTATTGGGTCATTGTTCAAGTTCGAAGATCAAATGATCAGGGACGTCTCGTCCTCAAGTGCATCGCGTGCACTGCACAACCGATCAAATTGAAGGAATTAATTGCATCCCCTCACCCGCATGCAATTATTTTTATACTCTCTATTTTTTCGATGAAAGCATGTCGGATGGCTCCGAATATAAAATAATGAGTGATTTTTTCCACAGCGCAATATGTACAAATTCTCCCTAAGCTGCAGCAAGTGCATGCAGCTTAGGAAGAATGGCATATTGCGCCAATAACAGCCAAACAATCTTTTCATGCCGCATTGCCGTGGTGCTCTGAACTCGAGTACTTAGCCTTGTGCACTGAAATTGCGTACATTTACACCCATCTTATAATACATCCAAATTAAAATTTCAAGTATCTCTTGTCGCTGTGTTAGTATCTTTTCCGTGAACATGAGTTACTGCACAGATTCAAGAAGAAAAGAAAGGCTCTGTGAGAACTTGTATGCACTTGTATGTGTAACCTTCAGGAGAGGCTTATGCTAAATTGCTGTCTCAGTTGCAACGTTGAAGCGGTTTTATTGATGAAGTTATTGACAGATTTTCTCTACCTTCAGAGCGTTGAATTCTTTTATTGTAATGATGATACGAAATAAGTTTGAAAAAGAATTCCCTTCCAAAAGTATATCGTTATTTCATTGTATTGAAAAACACAAGCAAATATCCATCTTTTGTTTTCACTTACATCGAACTGTTATATATGATATCGTACCACTTAATCAGTGCACAATCTGCAAATTTTGTCACGAGGCGCCACTGCAAACAATGACTGTGATTTCTGTTTCCGGAAATACAATGGTATAAATGGCTCATTTGGAAATCACTATTGGTTTATTAAACAGGTTTGAAGTTCAAATGGTTGTCACGATTCCGGTGATATAATGGCATAAGTGAAGTAAACGTCAAAACCCATTAGTCATTACCGCTAAATTTTCTAGTAAATGGATTAACTGATATCAATAATTTTAGGCTCGTTCGAGATTTACGTTGGGCTGTGGGCTTGGCTGAGTGTCGATTTCGAAGATCATATATAACATTTCAAGTTTCGGAGATATAATCGTACAAGAAACGTAATCGACAATTTTTTTTCTATCCGTATAATTATTTCAGATAGTGATGATCATGTTCAAATGTTGTTACGCGTGGTCTAAGAAACGTTTTCGAAAATTTGACATAAACGTTGAATCATGCTTTTGTGAACTACCCAAATTTATCTAAATAAATTGGTGTCCGAATAAAAGACCAAATTAGTGTCCAAAATGACATCAATGAAAAGGCAAAAAATATTTTAATGTAACTGTGGCGATAACGGAGAAAGGCATTATCCCACCACTAGGTGGATTAAGAATAGGTTTTTGTATTTACATTTCGTCTTTAGCTCATCAGAGCATAGCAGTTCATATTGAATTGTCACGCCACCCATATCTCTATTTGAGACACTTACACTGGTACCGAAGCACAGCGTCTTTACAGATGAAATCCACCAGGTAATAAAGTTTACGACTTACTAGTTGTTTGCGGCTGTTGGCCTTCTAGGGGTTTTTATTACACGTAATTGTTTTGTACTGAACGCACATGTTTATTTTTGGTATATCAAAAATTAGAACCTGTTTTAATCCACCTAGTGGTGTAATGATGCCTTTCTCATATCAATACTATCATATATAATACTGTGGTATTCTTCAAAATAATTTTCTTCGATTCCTAAAAAGAATAACCGAAATCGGTTTGTTTGACCGTCTACTGATAAAAACTATTAATTGGAGAAGATTTGAGGTCGATTTAGAAAACTTTGTACGGTTTTTCGCCCTTATCAGTGATGGTATACAATTTTTAACACACTTTACCCTATATTTCCGGATCTGGAAGTCGGATCCAGATGAAATTTAGGAATTACGTATGGGACTACAGGACCTTTCATTTGAACGTATGGCGATTTTTTATGAAAATCGGTCGCGCCATCTATGAGAAAATCTAGAAAACATATTTTAATTTTTTTGCACATTTTACCCCATAACTCCGGAACCGGAAGGATCCAAACAATATTCAGGAATTTTGTATGGGACTACAAGACCTTTCATTTAAATCCAAGTTTGTAAAAATTGGTTCAGCAATCTCTGTGAAAAGTTAGTGAACTTATTTTCACAATTTTTTGCACATTTTACCCCATAATTCCGGAACCGGAAGTCGGATTCAAATAATATTCAGGAATTTTGTATGGGACCACAAGACCTTTCATTTGAATTTTGTGAAAATCGGTTCAACCATCTCCGAGAAAAGTTAGTGCAAAAAAAACGTTACATACACACATACACATACACATACACATACACATACACATACACATACACACACACACACACACACACACACACACACACACACACACACACACACACACACACACACACACACACACACACACACACACACACACACACACACACACACACACACACACACACACACACACACACACACACACACACACACACACACACAGAAAGAGAGAGATTTTGCGTACTCGACGAACTGAGTCGAATGGTATATGACGTTCCTTACGGAAGTGGATGCGGAAATTTCAATTCGATGAGAAAATTATAAACGAAATGATGGCACTGCGAACCTCACATAATATCGCCATTTTCAGGGCTTAGTTCATGGTACGAGTTGTCATATGAACATACGTTATTTAAATTGTCGTGATGCGTTTGCAAACAGGTCTGTTTAGATAATTTCAGATAATTTTGTATGTTATGATTGTGATGGAAACCGTAAAGGATTTTTGACAAAGGTCCAACCGGACAAAAAAAAATGAACTCTCATCCAAAAAAATTTAAAAATCATTAGATGTGTTCTTGTGCCTCGCATAGTTCTTCTAAAACTTCAATTTTTTCTTTAGTCAATTAACAATAAGTACATTTGTAAAGTACAAGTTCTTCATAATGAACTCTCCGCTCACTCAACCATTTTTATTTTCAAATATTCCAAATTCTATAAGTAATCATTCTGGTTCGATATCGTATTTGTCTACCATCTACCATCTACCAATAAAATTCATGATGTCGAATATATCAATGATCAGTTCAATGAGTTCTGTGTTCTACTACCTTAAAACTAATCGGCTAGAAAACATATCTCATACCGAAAGAAATGTGAACCATGTAATCGTTGGAGAAATTCGGCTAATATCGATACTGCAATGGATTATTACAACCATTACATGATTGAGTCCATCAGTTTGAAAAGCTCAAACTAATTTTAAGTTTCCTATCTTCGACAATCTTAAACTGCTCCTTCGTCAACATCAAAATCAACATTTTTGGGATCCTACTATCGATGGAATCCATAGTTCAGGATCTTGAAAAGAAAATTAAGCATAAGATTCACTGAACAAGTAAAATTATATATCAAACCTTTACAAGATTCTTTACAAGTCTTCAGTAGTCAGTTTCAGCCTTGAAAGAAGAAAATCAAATAATCTCTGCAAACGGTGGACAAGGCCAAAGTCGACAACTTTATGAAATTATGGCAATCATTAGTTCATGTTTTCATAACTGCTAATAATTTTTAATAATTTTAAGAAAAATTTACCCAATGTTATGACTGTCAACAATTTTGCATACTTATTACTAAACTTAATAAACTCCAGCAGACGCATCTAGATTTGAGATGATCGGGTAAGCAACCCGACCTGTACCCGATCGAAAATAAAAAACTTTTACTCGCACCCATGGTTTATTTTGTGGAGATATAAATAAGATGATTCATTTTGCAAAAAACACGTCATTCATACTCTGATTTTTCCCGTATGGGTCGACATATTGACAAAATATATGAAATTTATTGAATTTTTGTGCGATAGACCGCTATATCAATATATTTTTGCACGAACATTAGTATATTACCTTATTATAAGGTAAAGGTAAAAATCAAATAATATAGCAATCACACGTTTTGCACGTCAAACCACGCTAATTGCGCTTTAATAAAAAAAAACACTTGAGCATATGACAAACGAATGTAGCATGAGTTGCAGTAAAACATACATGCTTTGTACATGATGTTATTGTCCCAATTTTTATCAGTGAAGTATTCAAATAACATATGAGAAACCTTTTTACCAACAACCCCATAGAAAATCCTCCCGATTATCTCATCGACTTAGTAGGGGTTTGTCGGTACAATCAACATTTGAATGTGTTAACTTAGTCGCAATATTATCGATCGATTTTCAAGAGCCCGATTATGTCGGCCAACTGGTCCTTTTAAGAAGTGTCACATTTTCTACGGGAAAAGCTGACCTTTGTTTGCATTTATACGGATAACATTACAAACTGTTACGGCTTTTTATGATCGACGATATAAACACGAGGATCGTTTCATAAACCGCTACTTTGTTGTTGCATCACAAAAGAATCGGTAACTCTAAAACACAAGCTACGATGAACTGCAGAGGATGCTATTCTTCAATTGCAGAAAATTTTCCGAATACAATTATATTCACTTACCTACGTCCACCGAAACCGCCATTAAAGAACATATCAAAGATGTCCATTGGACTGTGGAAACCACTACCACCTCCAGAACCACCTTTCTTGATTGCTGATTCACCTCCTTCGTCGTAGATGGCTTTCTTTTCCGGATCAGACAACACTTCATAAGCCATCGAAATTTGTTTGAATTTTTCACCCTCATTCGGGTTCTTGTCCGGATGGTATTTCAGGGCCAATTTTCTGTAGGCCTTTTTCAAATCATCCTGGGAGCAGCCAGGCTTTACGCCTAATATATCGTAGAAGCCGGTTTCTTTAACCATCTTGTGCCGTTTAACCTGTTCGGTCTTGATTTTCTGCGAAATATAGAAATTCATTAGATTCATTTATTTTTAATATTCGTGAAAAGAAAAGACTAGGTTTTTTTTCATTCGACTATTCTACTACATTTCTTCTAGTATTTTCTATTTTAGTCCTGAAACAGATTGAATTGTGCAATTAAATCCGTTATAAGTTCAATGAAACTGACATTAGTTTTTAGCAACTAACGTGTCTAGTCTTATTTCCGTTTATCGTAAGTCATAAATTATCAACGACTGGCATATTTTCGCGAAAATGAAAAATCATGAAAGCATCTGACGAAACAAAATGGCGACTCACAGTAGCGAATCAAAATCGTGAAATACTACCACTTCATAGCAACGATATAATTCCCACTTTTCGCGTACGTAGGTTACTAGAATTTTCCATGTCTTGCAATTCAAAAAGTAAAATCTGACATCAAACTTGAAACACGTTTTCTTCAACTGGTCTCGATTTTTTGTCTATAAGCCGGAAACTTCAATGGTAATGGGTTGTACCTATCCGGAAATAATTTTGAATCTTACGTATTTTCTAACACGAAAAACTACGGTTTTAATTCGAAAATATTATTGAACTCGTCGTTAGAGAAAAATTGATATGGGCAGAAGAAAATTAGAATAATAACCATTTTTGTTTAACAAAATCACCGATCACTTGTGCCACGCTGATCTATATTTTCGTTTACCACTGGGATTACTTACGACTGCTGTTCAATGGATTTCGATTTAAAAGAAGTGAAATCCGGATTTTGAGCAAATCGCTTTTTTGTCTGTAACAATCAGGTAGGTAGTTATGTAAATGATCAATTTCGTTTTTTTCCCGACCAGATATCGATTTTCTAAATCGCCACCAACTCTTCACTACGTTACTTTATGTGAAGACAGAAATAATTACTGATCTCAACGATTAGCTCAATTTGAGGAATGCGTTTCCTGGAATCTGTTTAGATACTGAACCATCACTGACCACATTTTGTTCCCTCTACCAATGAACACTGCAGCACATATACGACAAGCATTACCTACCAACACACGCAGCAACACCCAACAAGGCTTGAGAACGTTCTGGAAGTCTACTGCAGCTTGAAGTAACTTTTTCGAGAAACTTCGTAACTTTTTTAATACCACTTCGAATTGAGAGAAAGAAAAAACGTGAGCTCGATCGTCACTTTTGAGTTTGACAGTTGATAGAATACGCAATATTAGTTCTCTTTGTTTTACATTGCCTTAAGTGATGGATATAAGACGGAGAAAGCAATAACACAACTAAATGCAAACTGACAACATTACAAAAAAATATAACATCATTCAGAATGAGGGGCCTCATGCGCACAATAAATTAAACGACGGGTGATCACATTTTTCAGTATTTTTTTATGTGCCATTGAAATGTAATCCCACGATGATTTCGGCAAATACAATTTTGTATTTGATTTCGGTTCACTTAGAGTGACTATAATCAGAGTGGCGACAGCTGTTCGTTTGGAATGACAGCTACCAGTTCCAAACGAGCAAACGATCTGTCAGTTCAATGTAAAGCTAATGGAATGTATTGAATTGTTGCCAACATTACGGATGAAATGTCGTCACTCTGGTTATAGGCACTCTAGGTTCACTGTTAAATAACCTTTTCAGTTCGTGTTCCCATCTCATCCGACGCAGTAAAAAATTGCTCACAGTCGAGAAGACACAAACAATACAGTGTATAGAGTATACGAAATGAGTAAATACGATTTACAAAAGCCCGAAACTTGACCTTCAAGACCAAATTCAATTTGTATTGATTTCGAGCGCTGCAAAGTTAGACCAAAGACAAATAATAAGACCTGAATTTGACGAAGAACATTTGAAATATTTTTAATTCATTGTTGAGTGTATCCGGTACCTTCTTTATTAACTGCACTCACCACTTGTGAGTGCGGAAAACAAAGTCAATACAAGAATGCCATGACAGGTAACACAACAACAGAGTTGTTACGAAACTAATTTGTTTATTTTTTTGAAGTGAAGTAAATTTTATGTCTACATCGGTATACGTTTAATTGAAGTATTCCCGCCTGTATCAATTTAGTGGATCGATCTGCACCAGTTCTCATCACCGAGTTCGATCGCATTTTAGAGCAATTCATTCAACAAATAAATTGTTTAAAAGCAAAACACCATATTAACAAGATATCCAGCTCTCACATATTCCGAACAAATCATTGGCAATATCCTTTTTTGCGAGCATGGCACCCTCAGGCGAGTCCGCATCGAATCTAGTACATAGAAGTAGGAGAGGAAATGTTAAATTCGTGCGCTCCAAAATAGCAGCATTGCGCACCGTGCGATGGCGTTGCTGAACTGAAGATTGACAAGTTTCAATTTGTACTTTTTGTTGAAAAACTAAACATTTAAAACCGATTCAAAACGGTTTGACTAGTCTTGTATGGCCAGAATCCGTATGAAACGGAATCGTTAATAACCGCTAGGCGAAATTCCCCACCAGAAACGGTTGTTGCATTTTTACCAGACTCTGCATAGTGAAAACTGTGAAATTTACATTATCAAAGTGCTTACGATACCAAATTATTATTTTCATAAAACATACACCCAGCATTTATTTTCCTTCATCTAGCTCATTTTGTTGCAAATGAAAAAACCGATCTGTGAAAACGAACACGGTGTGCATCAATATTTTTCCCTACTCTGATAATAAATTAACAAAAATCCTTGATTTAAAAGCTCCTTTTATATTCCTTATCATTGGATTCCCTAATTCCCTATGGCGGAGTGCAGATGGAAGACGGAACGTGGAGACGGCGTATGAATAACGAATTGCAACAGTTGCTAGAAGAACAACACATCGTACGGACAGCTAAAATCGGACGTCTACGATGGGCTGGGCAGATCAAGGGGAGGGTGATCTCCGAAGCATCCGGGTCTTGAGTGGCTGGCGACGAGCAGCCATGAACCGAGTTATGAGGAGACGTATTTAGCAAAGGACACCCCAGGACTATAGCTGTTAGCTGATGCTGATGATGGATAACCTAACCTTAGTTATCCACGTTATCCTTAGTGCAATTCTTGTTGTCACTGATTTTCACAACCCTCAGCGGGCTAAAAACAATATCAACGATAAATCAACGTAAATCAATCGGCGATCATGTCTGATCTTGCTCATATATGATTTTCTTCCACAACGTTTCAAGCTGATTGAATCGTATCTTACAGGAATCAGAAATAATTGAAGCCCATAGTCACTATCAATTTAGTGTGACGAAAGATCAGTATCGATTCAAAGATCATCTTCGATAGTGATTTTGATAGCGATCATCTTCGATCTTGATTTTGATTGTAATTCCGTAACCGGGAGTAGGATTTAGACGAAATTCAGGAATTCTCTAAGGGATCATAAGGGACCTAAGTTTTGAAAAATTAGTCAAGCCATCGCTGAGCAAAGTGAGTAAGTTCCATTTCAGAGATGGTGACTACCTTTTCCGGTGCCTCCCGAGCAGGGATCCGGGAACGGTATTACCGAAGTTGGTTCATTTGGCCGTCAACTGATGATGATGATGATGGTCCCACCTCATACCCCTACAAAGGTGTGAGCAGAACGAGTTATCTAAATGATAATTAATGTTTTTGCACATATCTTAACCAGTAAACAAAAGAAAACGATCTGATTAATCTAGCAGGTATAGATTCTTCTTCAAAAGAACGACTATCCGCAAAATAACATTCAAATATTTCGGATTTACTACCCAGGCTTAATCAAGAAAATTTCCAACCCGGGAAGATCCTTGATCACATCAGGAATCGACCCCGATATCTTTACCAGTATCAGACAGTAATTCACCTGGCCCCTCCCGCCGGACCAGTTCATCGCTACACACATCAGCTACGATGGAGTAACAAGACTGCGGATGAGCAGAGCCAAGCCCAATTCCATCAACAACTGTCGATCCCAATTACTTTCCCGAATCTATTCCTTAATTTATTAATCAAACCTTGCGATCAAGGTCAAGAGCAAACTTAGCACACTGAATGCTAAGACTCTTCGGTCAGTCCTGTTCGCTTTCCAAATAGTCACTACCTGCCTCGCGCGCGAGGCTCAAACGTTTGTAGACTGCTCATTATTTTTTAACTCTCAAACAAACTAAAAATCCATCATCATCATACCGAACATAGTAACTTAATACGTCTTACAATAATATATATAAACAAAAAAATACAATCTTCGTAATACGTAAAAAAAAAATAAAAAATCTAAAAAATTTGAACTAACTAAATATTTGCTTACAAAGCGGACTTTATGTGTGAAATACATAACTTTTTGAACTCCACCAATGTCGTCGCGCGTTTGATTTCTCTTGGCATCGAATTGAAAAAACTTATTCCCTTGTACAATAATGTGTTTTGCGACTTGGCGAACAAAAAGCTTGATGTTCTAGCATCAGATGCGTTTCTAGTATTGTACCTATGCAAATCAGTTCCTCTTTCAATTCGATCACACAAATATCGAGTCAGCATGCCATTTAAGATCTTGAAAATAAATACCATGGTTAAGTAGTAAATTCTCTGTTTCACTGAAAGCCATTGCAATGCGTTCAGTAGAAAATCTGAGGAGGTATATCTACCACATTTTAGAATTAATCGCGTGATCTTATTTTGCAGTCGCTGTAATCTCAAGATTTGTGTGTTATTAGCAAGAAACAGAATAAATGGGCAAAAGTCAATGTGTGGTGAAATGACTGTTTTATACAAAAAAAAATCTTACTATGGGTCGTTAAGTAATTTTTCTAACGACGTAATACACCATACTTTTTGGCGATCTTCTTGATGACGTTATTGGTATGAGATTTGAATGTTAACTTTTCATCAATTATGACTCCAAGATACTTCACTTCTCTAACGCGATCAATAGTTTCACCATCAATTTCCACATTGTCGTCATGACCGGTGCTAACAGAAGAAATAACCATATATTTAGTTTTCGCGACGTTTAGTTTCAGTTGCTTAAATTTTAACCATCGAACCAGCGAACTTAGATCCTCGTTTAAATGTGCAACAGCTTAATTGACATCTTTAGCGGTAATGAACAGAACAGTATCGTCTGCAAACAAATTTATATCACAGAAGCGTTAGACTAGCTTCATATCATTAATATACATAATAAATAGAATAGGACCTAACACACTTCCCTGAGGCACACCAAGTAAATTCCCAAGGGAACTAGACACTACATCGTTAAAAACAGTCTTTTGAGATCTACCACATAAATAGTTTTCAAACCATTCATGTGCCATTCCCCCGATGCCAAAACGCCGTAATGTCTGCAACAATAATGGTCTTGAAATTGTTTCAAAAGCTCTCTTCAGATCCAAGAACACAGTAAAAATACTCTCTTTGGCTTCGATTTTCTCCTTCCATTTTGCCAAAGGTTCAAAGCGGTTTCACAAGAGTGACCCTTACGATATCCCGATTGTTCCGGTATTAGCAAACTGTTAGAGTTCAAATAGTTAATCAGCTGATCTTTAACAACAAGTTCCAGAATTTTCTTCCAGCGTGTGCAGCATGTTAATAGGACGGTACTCCTCGGCTTTATCCGTTCCAGTAACCTTGGGGATATGAACCACTAGAAATTCTTTCCACACTTTTGGAACGTGTCCCGTGTACAACGATTCATTTACCAAATCCAGTAGATCGTGTCCGACAACATGAAAGCAATCCTGTATCACATTTGAGTTTACATTGTCAATACCAGTCGATTTTCCCAAATTAAAACAAATATTTTTTAGTTGTTCAAAAGTGATTGGTTGAAATTCATCAAGTCTACAATAGTTATAGTTATTCATCGGCTGTGTTATTTCAACAGGTTCACCTACCAACTGGTACGGCCTATGGATTAAAATTGATTGGAGCTCAGCATTGATATTTTTGCTGTACTCATATGCAATGTTGCACAAATTCTTCGTGTAACTAATTCATTCACCCTTCCTCGCTTCGATATCCTGTCTATATTCATACCCGTCTCGGACAACGTTGAACTATTCACTGCACGAAAGAGAGAAGGGTGAAAATGAATAAGCAATAATCGTAGAGAACCCGAATCTACTGATACATTCTTTGCTTCACACACACACACACACACACACACACACACACACACACACACACACACACACACACACACACACACACACACACACACACACACACACACACACACACACACACACACACACACACACACACAAGACTATGGTACTAATACAGAGGAAAACGTCTGAATATGCTTGTTTCAAAGACAGCACGAACGATCATTGCGAATTAGGTTTTGACAATGATCGCTGCATGAACATTCGTTTCACATTCGCGTTAAGTCATTCGGGGGTATGCTCAATGCGAATAACAACTGCAAGGAATAGATCTTCATGCAAGCAACGAAGCTGCGTCGGCTTCGTTCGCACCCAAATATACGGACAAGTCCGAATACCAGAGCGATTATCAAACAACGGCGAAGGAAAGCGAATGATGATCATTGGTGTTCGTTGCATTTTTGATACTCGAGCAACTTTGCTCATATGGAAGTTAGGTGGACAGCTTGACAGGTAACGGCTTACACATCACGCTATGCCCAGCCTCCTGCTATGATGTCATCAAAGTCATCATATTAACAAGATATCCAGCTCTCACATTTCACGAACAAATCATTGGCAACATCCTTTTTTGCGAGCACGTCGCCCTCAGGTGAGTCCGCATCGAATCTCATACATAGAAGTAGGGGAGAGAAATGTCAAATTCGTGCGCGCTAAAATAGCAGGGCTGCGCACCCATACAATTGACATGATATGTTGAATGTGATGCCGTGCGATGGCGTTGCTGAACTGAAGATTGAGATCGCTCAAAGCTGACAGGGTCTGATGTCATGTAACTGTTGTCAGCATCCTTCTGCAAAGACCAAAACAATGAAGAAGAATGGATAACAAAAATTTGGATATTACTAACTTATTGTTTATTCAGTACTCTTTACCACACTTTCCCACAAATTATCGATCAGAATATCATAACTACGATAAAGAAAATTAAAACTACTCGATTTGAAATGCTCGATTGTTTGTTTACCATACTCTGAGCGCTCTGATTGCCCACCAAATGCCCCAGATGTTGGCTACGTTAGCACTTGCTGGAGCGCCTTATCCTTGCCACCGGGCTGGCCATACCCGTCTCCCAGATGTGATGATGATGTGAAGTGAAGCCACCATCAGTTCAAGGACTTGCCAGTGGATGCGGGTAGACTTACAGTAGCCCCGATATGACTCATCCATTCACCTTCTTACTATAGCTGTTACCGAAAAGCGAACAAAAAGGGTTGGGCGGATACGTAAGTAGAGTCACTTACTCGTATTCCGCGGGAATAAAAGATGCTCTTCCAACCATAATATCCAGTGCATGGATGAAGCATATCGCTATACATGCTTGAACCCGCCTGATGGTTTGTTTGAGAAGGGCGCGTCAGACTCATGTCAAACCTTCAGAAGGAAACAAGTTTCCTTCAAGTGACTTGGGCTGGCTATCCACAATCCCTCGTCCAGTCATCAATTCGTCCGATGCCCTGATGCTCCCACCCCTTTACGCTCCCGTGCAAAATGTTTTGTATTGATAAATACAATGAAACATAGTGTAATGAAATTAATATAACATAACATGATATAATAGATTACAAATTAATATAATATAACATAATATAATATAATATATTTTAATTTACTATAATATAATACAATGTTATATAATATAATATAATATATTACAAAACATGGTATAAAATAACAGTTAATGTAGAGTGTCAGTTATGCTCTTCTATCTTCGCAATACTGCAGGAAGTAGAATATTTCTCTTCTAATAACAATAATAATATCTACATCTATAAAAATAATATATGTTATTATTATTGATGACAAATTAATAATAATAACAATAAATATAATTATGAAAATAACAATAAAAAACAATATAATATAGTACAATGAATTATATAATAAATAATAGAATAAATAAAATGATATGTTGCAATATGCTATGATATTATATTACTTGAATTTATATGTCATTTCTTATCCTCTCATTCTGCCATCAACGCATTCCATAGACCATTTGTCACCACAGACACACGTGTAGGCATGAAACAGGAACCAGTGAGAACCAAACTCACCTTGTGACGACCTTGATATTTAGTTAAAAGTTACTTTAAAAATGATAACTTATAAGGAAAACAAATTTATATTTTGCGCAGAGGTACGTAGTACTACTCATAATAAACCCTATAATATAATATAATATAATATAATATAATACAACATAATGCAATACAATATAACATAATATAATAGAATACAATATAATATAATATAATATAATAAAATATATTTTAATATAATACAATATAATGTGATATAATGCAATGCAGTATAATACCATACAACATAGGATATAATAACATAAAATAGTGTGAGACGATATTATATGAAATAATATGCTATGATACAATATAACAGGTAATGTCGCAGTGTAAGTTACGCTCTTCTAATAATAACAGTGCGGTAAAATTTCATTTTCAATCGAATAATATAAGATGAAAATGAAATTTATGGCCGCTGACAGTCAACATATCCCTACTAATTCATTTGACTTTTGCTGCCATTTTCAAGTGAAGCTCCAGGAATTCATCGTCAGTTGATTAATCGTACCTAGTCATTTGAAGTTTTACTTGCTCAGTTTCGAGTGACAAGTAGTCTACCTGCTTCAATGTCTTCGCACTTGGTAGTAAGCAAATTCGAACGAATAGAATTATAGATGGAGTAAAGTATTAAAAATGAAAACTGAAGAAGGAAACAATTAATTTATGTGTATTTTGTGATTGATATTTCAGCTATCTGGTTTGTCTTTCATCTATTATCTTGAACCAATTCGAATGTGTACATGAACCTCATTTGAAGGCCGCTCTCACACTATTGAAAGAGACATTTTGTTACTTCAAAAGATCAACTGACGGTGGTTAAACTGAGCCTCGACTGAAGAGCAACGAGTGATGAATTGAATGCTGCCCGTTCGGGCCGTCAGCAAACATTGTGTGTGTTAGAGAGTGAAGTTTACTGCATTAGAGAGATCGTCAATGTGTTCCACATTCAGTTTCAATTGAATTGAATGAAGTTTTACAGCACTGAATAATAATAATAATAATAATAATAATAATAATAATAATAATAATAATAATAATAATAATAATAATAATAATAATAATAATAATAATAATAATAATAATAATAATAATAATAATAATAATAATAATAATAATAATAATAATAATAATAATAATAATAATAATAATAATAATAATAATAATAATAATAATAATAATAATAATAAAAATATTAATAATAATACATGATGTAATAAACAACAGAATTATATGTTGTAATATACTATGATAAACACTGCATTTTAGGATGGGCTTCAACCTACAAGCCATTTCGCACCCTCTCATTCTGCTACTAACGCAGAAGGCGATAGCACCCAGTCGACGCCGTTCTATTGACCAAATGTCATCATAGACGCTCGGAGAGGCATGAGATAGGGACTTGTGAGGACTTAGTTATCTCACCATTTGACGACCTGGCCATACCCGTCTCCCAGATACATATTTACTTATTATTTTCGAAATGGCTGAAATTTTCTACAAAATTAGATTCAAGTGAAAGGTTTTGGAGTCAGGAATCATCGGAAAGCAAAACAGTCTGTATCGAATTTTATTTATTTATTTTTTATTAGGGGCATCAGACATATGTCCATTTTTCCGTTTCCATTTTCATATTATGGCAGTTTGCCACGAAGTACTTACTTTATTTAATTTAACTTAAAAGCAATTTTGATTTCAGATAATTCTACGCCGAGTTTTTAGGAATGCTCGATCACCGCCTTATTTTAAATATTAATATACAGAAATTTAACTAAATATTTTTTGTATGATGCTTCATAATGTAACAAAAGTTTTAATTTGCTTAAACTGTTTCTCCGTAAAAAAATACAAAACAAGTATTTTTTGATTAAAATTATCCCTTACTTCCCCCTTAAGACAAGCAAAATAAGTTAAGTAAAGTTATCTTCCAAATATAGTTCTGTGAAATCCTTTTTGAAGTAGAGTCGTATATCGCAATGATCTGCTTTGTACTCGAAAGCTAATTTTGCTGCGCAATTTTGAACAGGGCTTGTATTGTGAATCCTCAAACGAACGAAGCAACAAAAAATATCTGCTGTGAACACTTTGCTTAACATAGCTGAATGAGAGACCTATATTAGAGAGAAACTGGATGCGTGAGAGTATATGCTACTGAGCAGACCAATTCCCCTTGCCAAGTAAATTGTCAGTGCTCTCATTCTCAGTTAACACATGAACTAAGCAATCCATGACAATGTAATGAAATGAAGGGTTCACTCTCGTTAGTATTGTACGAGAAAGAAGACCATGCCTCGCGGTGTGCTACAAGACGCGAAGCAAAGTCATATAGGCAATGTTTACGGTTTATTTTTAAAAAGTAGGTTTACAGAAATCATTTTTAACATAATGTTCGCATTCCAAGACCAAATTTGATCACATTTCAAACATACTTTAAACATTTTATAGCAGAAGTTTTGCATTTGAACCCATTTTCAAAACGATCAATTTGTTTCTTGGCAGTTTACACTGTGTATATATCCTAGAAACACTAAAAGCAATGTTCTTTAAATTAACATTCATCGGAACTAGAAGTTATGAAACTAGTTTCCTCATAGGCATCTACAATATGAGAACCATTCATCAAATGCTAACCTCATGAAGCATAGGTCTCAGCAAGCGGGCATATTCATGAACTAATGAACGAACGAAGCAGCTCTCCTGGCTTGGGTTGCGCTGTGAATTCTACCTGACATACGAATGTGTGTGAATAGCACAGATGGTGAAACCCTTTCGTTCATATTCGTTGCTTCAATTTGCAAGCCCTGATTTTGAAGCGTCAATCCCACCGCTTATCAATTTCGCAATAGTTAATGCTTGTTGAATTTTTCTTCAGCGCTGTAATGTATCGATTCCCAATAATTGGCATCAGAGATGTCCATCTCTTCTGTGTGACGAAGAGCAAGCGAAATTTCTCCCCTCGCACTGACAAACGAGAGCTATTCTCTTTTACATATAAAAGGTGATTTTTTTGAGGTTAGGATTTTCATGCATTAGTATTTGCTCAGATTTTTTGAGGTTATGATTTTCATGCATTATTATTTGCTCAGTATGCTTTGACATTTCATCATGAATAGACTTACTAACGAGCAACGCTTGCAAATCATTGAATTTTATTACCAAAATCAGTGTTCGGTTTCCGCTTTTTTATCGACAAATTTTGTTCAGCGATGAGGCTCATTTCTGGTTGAATGGCTACGTAAATAAGCAAAATTGCCGCATTTGGAGTGAAGAGCAACCAGAAGCCGTTCAAGAACTGCCCATGCATCCCGAAAAATGCACTGTTTGGTGTGGTTTGTACGCTGGTGGAATCATTGGACCGTATTTTTTCAAAGATGCTGTTGGACGCAACGTTACAGTGAATGGCGATCGCTATCGTTCGATGCTAACAAACTTTTTGTTACCAAAAATGGAAGAACTGAACTTGGTTGACATGTGGTTTCAACAAGATGGCGCTACATGCCACACAGCTCGCGATTCTATGGCCATTTTGAGGGAAAACTTCGGAGAACAATTCATCTCAAGAAATGGACCGGTAAGTTGGCCACCAAGATCATGCGATTTGACGCCTTTAGACTATTTTTTGTGGGGCTACGTCAAGTCTAAAGTCTACAGAAATAAGCCAGTAACTATTCCAGCTTTGGAAGACAACATTTCCGAAGAAATTCGGGCTATTCCGGCCGAAATGCTCGAAAAAGTTGCCCAAAATTGGACTTTCCGAATGGACCACCTAAGACGCAGCCGCGGTCAACATTTAAATGAAATTATCTTCAAAAAGTAAATGTCATGTACCAATCTAACGTTTAAAATAAAGAACCGATGAGATTTTGCAAATTTTATGCGTTTTATTGTTTAAAAAAGTTCTCAAGCTCTTAAAAAATCACCCTTTATATACACCACAGTTGTATAAAGTGTGCACGCATCATGAGTACGCGTGTTTATTTTCTTTTACCTCTAGCACTGAATTGCACCAAAGTGCTAGAGCAGATTCTTTGAGATGGACGCAGATATTTTCACAGAGGCCGGTGTTCTCTGGTGTATGGTTTGCGTAGAAGAAGCATGGGGCACGTAAAATCAGCAAATAAACTGTTTTAATCCATCTAGTTGTATAATGATGCCTTTCTCATATCAATCATACTATCATATATAATACTGTGGTATTCTTCAGAATATTTTCTTCGTTTCTTAAAGGAATAACCTGAATCGCTTTGTTTGGCCGTCTATTGATAATGGCTACCGATTGGAGAAGTTTTGATGTTCATTTAGAACTTTTTTTTTTACTTTTTTTGGGGATGGTATACAATTTTAAACACTCTGCAACCTCTAATTCCGGAACCGGAAGTCGGATCCGGATAAAATTCAGGAATTCCGTATGGGACCACAGGACCATTCATTTCAGTCTAGGTTTGTAAAAATCGGTCAAACCATCGCTGAGAAAAGGAGTGAGATCCATATGAGAAAATATGATCACTATTTCCGATTCCTCCGAAATCGAAACCGGGAATCATGACAGCCGGAATCAGTTTTCATGACCGTCTACTGATAATGACTATTGAATAGTTTTGGTGCCAGTTCATATGTTTTTTTCAAATGTTTGTTTCGACCCTTTAAGTGATGGTATAAAAATTTTAACACACTTTACCGTATAATTCCGAAACCGGAAGTCGGATCCAGATGAAATTCAGAAGTTTTGTATATATTCATAGGACCTTTAATTTAAATCTAAGAATATGAAAACAGAAGTTTCTAAAAAACTTGGAGTGATTTCCGGTTTGGAGTACATGATCACTTTTTTCGATACATCCGGACCCGGGAACGAAGATCTGGTATACCCAAAATCAAGAGTTGTAAGATCTCTTATTTAAACCTACACTAGTGAAAATTGGATGTACAGTCTCTGTGAAAATCGAGTGCACTTTTTATTCATTTTTTTGCACATTTTACCCCGTTACTCCCGAACCAGAAGTCCGATCCGGGTAAAATTCAATAGCACGCTATGGGACCAAGAGAACTTTCACTTGAGTTTGTGAAAATCTGGTTAGCAATCTTCGAGAAAATAGAAAGCACAATTCTGTTACATACACACACGCATACAGACACACATGCAGACATACATAGACATTTTCTCAGTTCGTCGAGTTGGGTCGAATGGTATATGACACCGGGCCTCGGTTAAGTCGGTTTTCAAAGTGATTGCATAACCTTCCTATACGAAAAAGGCAAAAACAATTTGTTGTTGAATTTTCGTTTTTCCTTGCTAGATTTTCATAACAAGGCCAGATCTACTCTCTATTAATTGAAGTACACAGAAATGTTCGCTCACCATCACGCGCCAGTGATGATCACCTGGGTGTATTTAGACGCGAGCACGTGAGATCGATTCATGCGAAGATAATGTGGTTCTCTCGCATCAGCTTCTTTCAACACAAGCACACACACAATGTCTGTCTAATTGACACTGAGAAGAAGTGCGCTTTCCTTTTTGTGTGCTGCCCACCGAATGCATCCGCAGTGTAGGAATGAAACTTACAAACTGCTATATTATTCTAGTGAAATGCCATCACTGATTGACATTACAAGTTTACAGAATCTCTCCACGGCTGATGATTGACTATAGTCGGAACTAGAATGATAAATTTCTATCGAAAAATAAAAACAAAATGGCGGCCATTTTTCGATTTTCGACCCTTTTGGGGGTTTAATTGTCAATAACTTTTTAAAATAAAACTGAATATTTTTCTGGTGTACTTCCGATCATAGTGGGAAATCTAACGAGTAAAATGCCGTATTTTCATGTTTGCAATAGTTTTGGAATACGAGTGACACCCAGTTGAAAAAACATGGTTTCGAGAAAAAACCGATAACATTTTTTACTCGCGACTATTCGTGCCTGGGTGCGCATCGACCCCCTCCTCCTTTTTACCTATTTTTATATATATAAAAAATAGGTATAGAATTCGCTCAAACTTTCGAAAATTTTTCCGAGGCCCGGAGGGCCGAATGACATATACCAATCGATTCAGCTCGACGAACTGAGCAAATGTCTGTGTGTGTGTGTGTATGTGTGTGTGTCCGTATGTGTGTTGTCAACTAAGAGGTCGAGATCTCAGAGATGGCTGGACCGATTTTCATCAAACTAGTCGCAAATGAAAGGTCTCCCCGTCACCCAAAACGCTATTGAATGGTTTTGAGATCGGATGTTTACTTTTTGAGTTATACAAAGTTTTATGTCAAAATTTTCAGTTTTTTGACAGTATCTGTCACAATTGACCTTGAAAACAGAATATGTTTTCAGACTTAGATTCCGCACGGTAATACCTATCCAACAAGCCATAGATTGTTAAAATCCGTCCATTTTTAACGGAGATATCGAAATTTTTCTGTAAGCGACTTTTCCCCCTATTCCAGCAGTAGGAGTTTTGAGCGCTGTATGACAAAGAAATGCTTGGGAGCAACGGAAAACACGATTTTTTATACTGTTACATACAATTATTTCTAAGAACCAAAAGGATTGTGTACAGCATTCTTTTTCATGACATTTAGCCTCGGACCGATTTTGGCACGGCTCGTTTTTGGCAACATAATCGTTCGAATATGACATATATAAACCAGATGATGGCAGAATTTTTTTTAATTATTTTGTTTTAAACTACTTACAGCAATAAATGCTGGAACAACATAACATCCATATACCATTCGAATCAGTTCGTCGAGATCAGCAAATGCGTGTGTGACAAATAACTTCAATTAATTTTCTCGGAAAATTTCTTTTCTACAAATTCAGATTCATACGAAAAGTCGTATGCTCCCAAACAAAGTTCCTGCATTATGTTTGGTTCCGACCTCTGGTTTCGGAACTACAGGATGATATGTGAAACGAAATCAAAATTGTGTAACTCATTTTTCTTGAAGATGGCTGAACCGATCTAAGATGCAAATGAAATCTAAGAATCATCTAAGATTCAAATGAAAAGTTTCAAAGTTCTATAAAACATCTTGCTTTTCAGTCAGATCCAACTTCCGGTTTCGGGGATTGTATAAAAATGTCTATTCCACATAATTTAATCAGGTTTATCGGGTTAGCAGATTTGGATAGTCGATAAAAAAAATAACTTTTTTCAGTTTTAGTGGTATTCAGTTGTCGATCAGAAGGCACCTAAAAATTTAATTCGTGCTATGATCTCTCAAAGATGTCTTAAGTGATTTTCAAATGTTTTGAAACAAATGTAAAGTGTACAGCTACTCAGGTGAATTTATCTGACTTCGGCCATACCGCTTTTAGAATTCCGGTTCCAGTATAAAATCGTTTCTCAAAGCTCAATCGTTTTCTCAAAAAAAGCCTAATCAAATTTCAGAAACAAAAATTTTAATTAAAACAAACTTATATACAAAAATTAATTATTTTATCCAATTATGACTTCCGGTTCTCGAATTACATGATGATGAATTTTTAAAATTCAAACCGATATAGAAGATGACAATCCCGAAAAGCTTCAAAGTTGAACTCAAAACTGTTGTAATTTATTCGTCATATGGCCATACGAATCGGTTTGGGTTATGCTGGTTCCTGAATACCGGCTCTGGAAGTACCTTAAATTACCGTAAACTCTAGAGTGGAACTTACATATCATGGCATGTTTAATCGATTATCACACTTCTAGATTCAAATTCGATCCGATTTGCAGTTTCGACATTACAGAGTAATGAGTGATCAAAATCTCAAATTGTCGCTTAAAACGAGGGTCATTAAAATAATGTCATGAAAACTTAAACACCGAAGAATATTCATGCAAAAAACACATGCGGATTGATAAAAATAGGTATCATCTCACTGCTAGGTGGATTAAACACGTTTTTCTATCAACTTATCGGTCGCGTGTATCCTTGGGACTAATTCTGTATCATTTCTAAGAGTGTTGTCTAACAATTTACGGGATTTTTTTTTTGATTTGTTGAAAATTGTTTGGAGGGACCTGTCCGACTTTCGACACCAAAGTCACAGGATGAAGAGTTTTGAAAATAAAGATCTTTCAGTTGAATCTAAATTTGTGAAAACTGCTTCAGGAATTTTGAAAGAAAAGTTCAAATCTGGAACACATATCAAATATTGATTCCTATGAAGTTGAAAGCAAGCTAGTACATTTCTAAAACCAGCGCCACTGTTACGTATCAATGAGTCCGGGGGCAAGATTTATTTGTGTGCCCCTAATAATCTGAATGACCTTTTTTTGCTCGGTTGATCCCATCACGGGCCCCCTAAAACCATGGGGCCGGGGGCGCGTTACCCCACTGCCCCTCTGTAAAAGCAGCCTTGGCTTACACTGTTACTTCCGAATCCCGATGAAATTACTACACCTAAAACATTTGCAAGGTAAGGCAAACGTTTGACTACAAGGGCATGTTTTTGTGAACACATAAATAAACTTTTGAAACATATAAACTAATCAAACTGCTTGTTGGATTATTATTCAACAATCCTGCACGGGTATATTTTTTGATGTTTCAATTAACAATGATTTGATTTATTTAAAAATCATACCTACTTATATCGACCATATTATAACACTAGGGATAACAAATCGATTGGAGCTTTCAAGCTGCCTTACCACCATTATGTAAAAAGCTTTTCGGCGGTCGATGATTTTCATCCTTTTACTATATACTCGCGTACGGATAGTTCGTTCTGTTTTGTGTATTTCGCTATATGCCTTTTCTTTGCATGACAAACATTTAGCGCATTACGGTTGCTGCTTCCGATCCTAAAGGACGTATTTTTTCCTCCTGATGTGGTAAAAAAAATAGTCCAATTATTGTATTGTGATAGTCAATTGGAAAAATCCCGTACAAGGGTAATAACGAATTATACAATACTGATTCTAAAGGACTAGCTAAAGCAAATAAAAAAGTCTCATGAATCGAAGTTATGTTGGATGTGACGTTTGAAACGATTCACTTTTAGCCCGAATTTTGTTGCGTGGTAGACAGCGTGATAGAGGACAATCTGAAGTGTGAAAGTGTAATTGATTTTCAATTACGCAAATTACCGAGGAAAGTGGCAGCCCATCTGCGTTGTAAGTTACAGTGGTTGTGTATCATTCGGTAAAATAAACAGAAAATCTTTAGTACACTAGTGGATTTGTTTCCGAGCCCCACAAAGGTGAGTTTTTGGTATTTATTTAAAGAGTCTTACCGGTGTATAGTTTGAAGTTATCGATTGAATTCATACGATGTGTATGAGCTAATTATAGTTGAATCGCGAGTAAGTACTTATTACATACGTTGGAATTGAACTTAATCCATAAAAAATATGTATCGAAAAAAGCAATTTTTCGAAGCAGGTAAATAAGATGTATATAGTGGTGAAGGAACAAATTTTATTAAAGTGTTTATGCTTCATGTTGGAACGGTACGCATCGGTCAATATTTTAAGGAATAATATTGTGGTAATAGTCAAAGCAAAGATTGGAATGTTACTTTACTTTTTTGAAAAATCAGTCCTGTTACGGATTTCTTATTTTGTCGGTAATTATATCGCAGCCGATTCTTAAATGTACAGAACCATTGCATGGCTAATTCTACGATCCTACTGACACTTCTTCCGGGTCGAGGCTCGAACAATCGACTTTTTATACCAGCGCCCTAGGCATTGAACCGCCAACCCGGGACATAAGTTAGCACCTAATGCGATTTTTGTAGAACATGCATTTAGATTTTTTTGTGCCTTCTTTGTACAATTACAGTTTATTGTAAATGTGGGAATGTAATCTTGTGATGATTTCTGAATAAAGCTATTGATCGTTGGTGAGGTTGCACGAGTTCGGAACGATAGCTAGCATGTTATTTTTGAGCAAAACAATTGTTTATATAGAGTCACTAGCATTAATGGCCGATAACCGATTTTGCTGCTTCGGAATTCAATATCAAGGGTAACGATATCCCCATTCATCTCAGCTTGATCTCGTCTCGTCTCATAAACTAAAACTATTAGTTACCATGAGATCTGCTATCTCTGTTATTGAAATTGATTAATTCGTGAAATACATGATGGTCGAATAATCCGCAAAATACATGACTCTACACTCAAATAAAAATTCACGTTCGATTCACTTGAAAAATCACGTAAAATGGTTTCAAATGTCAAATTGAATATTTTACGTGACCAAAATGAATGTTATACGAACATCCCCTAAAATGAATAGAGTCATCACATTAGGTTTGACCAAACGTCAAACAATCTACATGAATTTCCAGTGTGAAAAACTCAATTTTGAAAATGGCGAACAGTGGCCCTTGATGTGTAAATAGTGTAAATATTTGCGAGAAATGTTATTTAATTACAATTTTCTACTCCATCGACCGGATCATTTCGGTATGAAAGTTTCCATGTGTTCAACTGGACCGAGTGCCTGCGTGAGTCCGGAACTCGCTCCTGCCGAATGCTTCAAACAGGTTCGGTAGTATTGTGGGAGTTCTTGGATCTCGACTTCGGCTTCGGTTGAATGGCAACAAAAACGATTTCTGGAGGCTTGTCGATTTGAGATACCACGACGATATTAGTTGCATTTTAAGCCATTGAAATTATATGCTGAAATAAATGTTTTATTTTTCATTTCATAGATTTATACAAAAATCTGAAATCTCCCTTTTGACTTCATCCATAACCACGCGGCCAAATTTTGTCAGCAAATTATTGTCCAGTTTACGCGCACTGGTTTCCTGCTTCCCGTTGCTGTTTGTTTTTTTTTTTTACTAAGGGATATCAGTATCTAAATCTACTTAAAAAATATTTTCAAAATAGGTTGAGTTGTAGAGGCTAGCCCGGGTTGACAGTTCAACGCATAGAGCGTTGATCTTACAAATCAGTTGTCGTACGTTCGAGTCCCGACTTGGAAGGATTCTTATGTCTGATTATGATTAAAACTGAAACTGACCCAGGATAGTTTCATCAAACAAACACTTTCAACGAAAAGCGTTGGTTTCGCATTTAGGAACGTGGATCTGAGCAAATCTAGGTTCGAGACTAGTTTCAAACAAACGGTTTGACAGTATTTAGGGTGGAAACTGGGATAGGTTTGGCATCAAGCGAAAACGACATTAGTGTCAGTAGGATCGTAGTACTAGTTATGCAATGATTCTGTGCACTAAGAATCGGCTTCGAAGTCTATTGAAAAAGAAAGGTAAAATTCCATCAAAGGAATGTAATGACAGGACTTTGCTTTGCTCTAGATGCTCAACACCTGATCACTGTTTTAACAGTTTTATTTTCCTTATTTGAAGATATATTCAGTTATAAAGGTAAATTTTGACATAATAGTTTGTATAATACGAAAAGTAATAATAAGATCTAAAAACAAAAACAATAGCGTACATACTTCCAGGAAGACCTTTCATTTGCAACTAGTTTGCTCAAAATCGGTCCAGCCATCTCAGAGATCAGAGATCGCATCTATTTGTACAGATCGTCGAGTTAAAACGATTGGAATATGGCCTCAGAACATTGGAATATGGCCTCCAGGCCTCGGAAAAGTTTTCCAAAGATTGGGCGAACTCTATACCTATTTTTTATAATTATAAAAAAAAACAGGAAAGCAATTAGGAGTACACCTGGTGAAATAGATGTGATTAATAAACCAGCTAGATTTGTATGTATGTATGTATGTATGTGTGAAGCCACCATCAGTTCAAGGCATTACCAGTGGATGCAGGTAGACTTACAGTAGATCCGAATTTGATTATCAGATAACTTTCATATTACTGCTGTTAAGAAGGCCAAAATGGACTTTGAGGACCCGGCGCCTTCCAGCAATAACATCCGGCCATATAATAAAAGAATTCGCTGTACCAGCTTAAACCTGCCTGATGGTTTGTTTGTTAGAAGGGTGCGTCTTACTCATTTCAGACCTTCTGGGGAAAACACACAGCTTTCCCCTGTGAATCGGGTTGACATTTCACTCCTTCATCCAGTCATTCACTTGTAAGATACCCTGATGCACTCCCATCCCTCTTCCCTTACAATGTACTTGAGCATAGTATTATATAACGTAACATAATACACTTTAATATAATTTCCGGCAGTATAATACAATAAAACACAATATAGTATAAAACGGTGCAAAATCGTATGGTACAGTGTATTATAGTCTACTATAATATTTTATGATGAATATAATAGTATCATAATGTTATGTGACATAATATAGTAAAATATACCATAATATATTATAATATAGTTTGGTCACTATACGACACTGAATATAATAAAATATTATTATGCATAAAATATAAAAATGTAATACATCACAATGCAATATAATACACTTATAATTGTGCATTAAAAAATGTATTACAATACTATATAAAACAATACCAAACATTGTACCATAATATAGTATAATATAGTACAATGTAATATAATATAATACCACAAAATATGACGTAATATAATATGATACAATTTAATAATATATGTGTAAAGTGAAATGTTTAGTATGGAAATGAAAATGTAGCTGATAATGATAAAGATTATAATAATGGTAACAATAGTAATAATAATAATAATAGTAATAAAAATAATAATAATAATAATAATAGTAATAATAATAATAATAATAATAATAATAATAATAATAATAATAATAATAATAATAATAATAATAATAATAATAATAATAATACTAATAATAATAATAATAATAATACTAATAATAATAATAATAATAATAATAATAATAATAATAATAATAATAATAATAATAATAATAATACTAATAATAATAATAATAATAATAATAATAATACTTATATACTACAAAATAATATAATATAACATAATATAGTAAAATATATTTTAATTTAATATAATATAATACAATGTCATACAATATAATATATTATAAATCAATATATAAAATAACAGTTACTGTAGAGTGTCAGTTATGCTCTTCTATCTTCGCAGTACTGCAGGAAGTAGAATATTTCTCTTCTAATAAGAATAATAATATCCACATCTATAAAAATAATATATGTTATTATTATTGATGACAAATTAATAATACTAACAATAAATATAATAATGAAAATAATAAAAAAAAACAACATAATATAGTACAATGAATTATATAATAAATAATAGAATGAATAAAACACAACAGGAACCAGTGAGGACCAAGCTCACCTTGTGATGACCTTGATCTTTAGTTAAAATTTACTTTAAAAATGATAACTTATAAGGAAAACAAATTTATATTTTGCGCAGAGGTAGGTAGTACTACTCATAATAAACCCTATAATATAATATAATATAATATAATATAATATAATATAATATAATATAATATAATATAATATAATATAATATAATATAATACAACATAATGCAATACAATATAACATAATATAATAGAATACAATATAATATAATATATTATAATATAATACCATATAATATGATATAATGCAATGCAGTATAATACCATACAACATAGTATATAATAACATAAAATAGTGTAAGCTGATAATATGTGAAATTATATGCTATGATACAATATAACAGTTAATGTCGCAGTGTAAGTTACGCTCTTCTAATAATAATAATAATAATAATAATAATAATAATAACAATAATAATAATAATAATAATAATAATACATGATGTAATAAACAACAGAATTATATGTTGTAATATACTATGATAAACACTGCACTTTAGGATGGGCTTCAACCTACAAGCCATTTCGCACCCTCTCATTCTGCTACTAACGCAGAAGGCGATAGCACCCAGTCGACGCCGTTCTATTGATCAAATGTCATCATAGACGCTCGGGGAGGCATGAGATAGGGACTTGTGAGGACTTAGTTATCTCACCATTTGACGACCATATATAAACCAGCTAGATTTCACCAAAAACCGAGATAAGACAGTACACTGAAGTCATTTTCATGTGAGGGATACGTACCGCATGAAAACCGGAAAACTTCGAAAAAGCCGAAATAAAAAATGTTTAGCTCGAACAAAATATGCTTGGAAAAAAAAATCGACTCAGAGATTTTGTGATTCAAAATGAATGTAAATGAAATAAATGCATTTGAATTGAAAAAGGCATTAACCATCCTGAATTAGAAGTCAACGTTAGTCGCAAATACTTACTGAAAATTTTGCAGAATACGGTAAATTTTTTTTACAGATTTCCAACAACTTACTGATCGTTCATCAATGTAATAATTGAATTGATTACAACGCGTTCGGTAATGAAATTTCCGTCTATATATAAAAAAACTGCCAAACTTTGATTTGATGTTCATACCGATTATTTGTTTGATCAAACATTCAGATAGTGCTTCATTTTTTCCACTTCATTGCACAAAATTCCAATTAAAAAATATGTGAGATGCTGAACATTTTCTATGTTATTCAGCCACATATTTGATATGTGCTTCTGGCATTAGAATCGTGTAATAACAAAAAAAAATCATGCAGATATACGAAAATATCAATAACATTATACTAATCATCTGCTTTACTAACTAAACTTAGGAACAAATTTCTCTTTTCAACTGACTCTAGCACATCTCACAATTTTCAAATTTACAAAGTGATTGGTGTTTGATATTTAATTGTCATTGAAAATCCAATTAATAGAAGTTCGGCGATTATAAATTGATTATGCACTTGTTTCTGTATTTTCTACTGTACACAGCGATTATTTAGATTTTTCCGCATAATTTGTGTTTTCATTTGAACCGGAACCGGGTACAGTGTGATGTATAGGTCAATGCCACAGTTCACCTGGTTTCGAATTTCAACCCCGCACAAAGCTAACTGAAAGTAACTAACCCCAAAAAAAGTGTTGGCATTACATTCCTTTTGTAGAATTTGGCCTTTCTGTTTCAACAGACCCCGCAGCCGATTCTTAGTTTACAGAATCATTGCATGGCTAGTACTATGGATCCTACTGACACTAAGAATTCTTCCAGGTCGGGGCTCGAACATGCGACAACTGGCTTGTAAGACCAGCGTATGCATTGAACCGCCAACCCGGGACTAACCCCAAGTGCTGTCAAATCCATACATTTTGTTTTAATTCAAGCGAAAGCGCATATGTTGACAAACGATTTGATTGCTTTGAAGAAAAATTAATTATTTTGAAGAAGATATTCAGAACGGTAAATTATTTCATTTTCGATTTCTGAAGTAGTATTACGATAAAACCAGAGCAACTTTTGACCCGAATTGCTTCAGCTCTGTTTTAAAAAATTGAAGATGAATTGCTAACAGATTCCAACAATTTATAACCAGCAAAATGGCTTCAACATTTATAATAAATCCAGTCAACACAAATAGTTACGCTTTGAGTAATATGGAGTAATAAATTTCTTACTATTAAAAACTTTAATTGCTTTCATTTTATTCGCGTTTCAATTTCGTCTAATCAGTACGAGGGAAATAAAAATAAATATTTGGTTTTTGCACAAACCGGTTACTTTGAAACCAGAAGCTCCAAAATGTGAACTTTAATTATTTAAGTAAGAAAATATTATTGAAAATTCATTGTAACGAAATTTTTATACTATCTTAGATACTGAAGGCATAAATCTGTTTTAGACATAATTTTTTTGCATTGCTATATAAGTTTTCGGACAATTTGTTTTCTTATTCATGATGTGTTTGTTTTACAATCGTCCCGAGTTGGCGGTTCAATGCATAGGACGCTGGTCTTACAAGCCAATTGTCGTATGTTCGAGCCCCGACCTGGAAGGATTCTTAGTGTCAGTAGGATCCATAGTACTAGCCATGCAATGATTCTGTACACTAAGAATCGGCTGCGAAGTCTGTTGAAACAGAATGGCCAAATTCCCCACCAAAGGAATGTAATGCCAAGACTTTGCTAAGTAAGTACGGCAATTCGGTAATCAGTAAAATGCATTGCCATTTTAAACGTGTCGAGTTTATCTTATTACTCATTTACATCTGACCCATTCTGCTAAGAGATAGATTAGTCCACAGTCTAGCAACACTACCGCACTGGCATCATAGTTAGGCTGTGAACCAGAGATGCCAGGTAAAAATTTCAAATATCTGCAGACAGGGTCTGTAAATCTGAAAAAAATCTGCAGTCAGCAAGTATGTCTTGCTGGCAGCAATTTCTCTATAAAGTATGACACGCAAAACTGACTTGGCGAGCAAAAAAAAAAAGGTGGCGGAAATTTCAAAAGTCTGTAAATATAGACGAAAGTCTGCGAGAATTTCAAAAGTCTGCGAGAATTTCAAAAGTCTGTAAAAGTCTGCACAACAAAAAATGTCTTCAGCACTATACCCCAAATCTGCAGATTTACAGACAAATCTGCAGACCTGGCATCTCTGCTGTGAACCATTTTTTTGGTTAAAATCTGACACTCGAGCGGTTAATTTGATGTCAAAAATAACCCTGCTCGAGAGCAGAGATGCCAGGTAAAAATTTCAAATATCTGCAAACAGCGTCTGTAAATCTGAAAAAATATCTGCAGTCAGCAAGTATGTCCTAAAAACTATGACACGCCAAACTGACTTGGCGAGCAAAAAAAGGTCGCGGAAATTTCAAAAGTCTGTAAATATAGACGCAAGTCTGCGAGAATTTCAAAAGTCTGTAAAAGTCTGCACAACAAAAAATGTCTGCAGCACTATATCCCAAATCTGCAGACCTGGCATCTCTGCTCGAGAGCATGGTTATTTTTGACAGATCGATGGTTATTTTCCTACACTGAAAAAAATCTTGCAACGAAAATTATGATATTAATTTTTTAGTGGAAATTATTTCCAATGGAAAATAAACCCAAATAACTTTCCCTCCGTCAAATTTTGAGATGGGCCGCAGCTTTAATTAAATATAACTATTTGACAAAAAATAACCACTCAAGGGTCAGATTTCAACCATAAGTTAAAATTAACCGCGAAATGGTTCACAGCGTAACACATCATGTCAAATGTATTACTCATTTGTAAAAGTGCAGTGTTGCTACTCACGTTGGCACGTGATCGACATTATGCTCAGGTGCTTGTATGCATACGTTTCGATGCGAACTCAGCTGAGGACATAAGACTTGCTGAATGCCGCTTATATATTTTTCCATATTGATTGTAGAGGTTTTAACCTTGATGCCATTGGACACTCGGGCAGAAGAACTTTTTGATCTTGTGTACGGGGTTGGAAATCGAACACAGGATAGCTGCGTGAAAGGAGAGAGTTTATTTTCCATGTTCGTCCCATTAATTTGTTTGTAAAACCTGAGAGTTACATATTTTTGTAACATGATGACTTTGCTTATATACTATTTTAAGTATTTCTATTGCAAAAATGTAAAAACTATGAGAATGAGAACTATTTGATACTTCCGTGCGACCCTGCGTGGGCGAAGGAATTATACTGGATTTTCCACACCATAATACCATATCATGGTCAGCAACTCGTGGTTTCCTTTGTCAATGTTGGGTAATAAGTTGAAATATTAGCAAGCTGTAGAAGCATAACAAACTACGAATGAAATGTAGATGTTACGCGTGGACAAAAATCAATATTGCCAAGTCTTGAAATAAATAAAAGAATCCAGTCTTTGGGTTTATGTCGGTAATGTCCTACTTTTGAAATAGTTCTTCCATTGGATGCGCGATAGTAGGACCCAGAAGGTCCTAAGTATTAAATAATGTTTTGATAAAATAATGAATGATTAACTTTCAATAACTTTTTTAATATACGCAAATGACAAAAAAAATTATTGTATTCAGTCCGGCAACTAGTCAAATCAGTGTAATTGACTAAAAAATGCCCATTTGCACCGCGATGTAAAAATGAGAAATAATGTACAATAGATTCAATTTACAATTCTCAATGATTGATGAACAACAATTTTTTTTAACTTGTTTGGGATTCGAGTAAATGCATAAAGCTCTTGAGTTCGGTTTAGTACATTTCAATGCTAACGAGCAACAAACATAGCGAAAATATGGCTATGACTGAGATAAAAAAAAATGAATTACTTGAAAAATAGTATCGCCCAGCAGAAGGACTCAAGCCTTAGCCCTTCTTCTTACCATGGAGATTCTCTACCGACAAAGTTACTCGAAACATTTGTAGCAAACATTCATGAACGCAACAGATGAAATGGCGCGGTACTTGTGCGTGAAACTGCACACAGTCCGAGTGAAATTCAACCATTTTCTACCCCCTACTTTTATGAAGAAAATATTGAAGTCGTTGCCTTTTTCATTATTTAGAAACATAATATTTTAGTAAAAAAACTTTTATTCAGTTTTTTATGCAATAAAATAGTAACTTTTATTCACATTATACGTAATAAATTTTAATTTAATTTTGCTCCTAAATCATTTCGAAATTATTAACTTTATTTGGGTGCATGGTAGAATGACGATTTTTAATTAACCATGAGTTAATTACTTCATTAGGTGACAGATGTTTAGTGGTAATTATTAGGTTCATCTGTGAAAATCCTCTCTCGCACTCTCTCGTTGTAACTGCTATGGTATGGAGAGTATTGATGAGGAGAGTTCAATTCAAATGGTCTTATGGTCCCATACGGAATTCCTGAATTTCATCCTCATCCGACTTTCGGTTCTTGAATCACGAGGTGATGAGTGTTGAAAAATTTTCAAACGGTCAATTTTACAGATTTTTACATGCTCATACAGATTTTTACATGCATTTACAGATTTTTACATGCTGATACAGAATACAGATTTTTTACAGATTTCGTATGTTTAATAGAGATTTATACAGATTTTATAAAAAGTGCGATTTTTTTCTCTATTTGGCCTAAGCCATAATTTAGGATTTAGTACTAGAGATGAGATAAAAGTTTCGTAACCAAAGAACAAAATTTGATTTAATAACTAAGTTGCAAAAATTGAAAATGTCTTTTTTCTTCAAGAAAAAAATCGAGTTTTTCAAAAACGATGACGAATTGTTTTTTGTTTGAAGTATTAGCATTTTACCTGGAGCGGACGGTATTAATTGTTTCACTACACTGAACTGAAAATCTTATTTATATTCATTAGATTTGTCATATGAATCATATGCAGAAAATAATTCATACACGGAACGACCGAAATCAGCATTTTCGCGAAAAATTTAGTTGATTTGCTGATTTTAGTTAGTTATTTTTTGAGACAACTAAAAAAATCTTACTTTTGCTGATTTAGATTTTTTATTCTCATTCCCTTAATAATAATAAAATATTTGTTGAAATGACTATTTTTTTTAGTTGAATTCACAAATTAAACGTGCTGTCATTTCTTAGCTAAGGCACATTTCATTTCCATTCAACTAATTTTTTAGTTGAATTAAAAAAATATAATGTTGTTTTCAACCAATATGAATGGTTGAATTGGCTTCTGCAATCTGCAGCTATATGGCGCCCTGTCACCGAAACGCTAACACCGTTATGACTACTAGCCACTAGATGGCACACTACTGCCGAAAAAATTTCAGACGCGGTTGTCTTTTCTATATTGGCAGGTATAAATACGATGTTGTATTGGAGAAAAAGACATAAACGAAACATAAACATCTTTTTGAATTTTTTTCTTCTAAATCACTGTTTTCTTCATTCTCACTGAAAACTTTGAGCACCCGGAAAACAAAAACCGAATACAAAAAGTACACCGGACGGCGCAGCTCGGAAGGTTTGAAGATACAAAGAAAACTTCATCACAATTAGAGTGAAACATTCGAAATTCACTTCACTGTTCCGCGTAAAAACATTATTACGCACTATCGCTTCAAATGTGCACAAATGCTGAATAAATACACTTTCCACTAACAGTTTACGTCATTTTTACATATCGGTTTAGAAATGTATATATGGATATATCGTAACACATGCGAAAAACATCTAAACAATTTGCAAGCAGTTTCAACAAGACTGTCCCTTTTAGCTTTTCAATGGATTGTTTTGCTTTGACACTTCGCATGAGTTTTTGACTAATAAATTCGTTAATAAAATCAAGTTCATTTTTGTTTTCTTTGTGCTGTCCTTCAGTAATGATGGTGATATATAAATAGAAACAAATTTTCTGATTTTAATAACAAAATTAGTTGTCAATGAGAATTTCGTGTTGGATTGAGATATTGCTGGTTTGTGTCCAGAATATTCGCCAACTAAACACATTCTCTAAAAATAAGAGTTTTTTTCAGCAAAATCAATTCTCAATTTTAACTAATTTTATAGTTATTTTGGAAATTTTGTTGTTAAAATCAACTAATTCAAAAACAGTAATACGAATTAGGCGCAGAGCTAATTTCGGTCGTTCCGTGTAGAAATTATATGGAAACTTATAATCTTTATTTAATGTGTACGTCAAATCTATATGGACGTTATCATAATGAAAGTTATAAAAATATCCCACATAATTTATATGGAAATCCGATGAAAGTCGGATTGTAGTTGTGTCCTCGATATTCATCAACTGCTCCAGACCATTTTTTCAGGTAGTTCCGCATCTCAATGTAGTTTTCAGTCGCTGACAAGACAGCTCATCCAACTTCGTTCAAGGATATGCGTTAACGGACCATGAAACATATATCCGGTACATTTCATTACTCTATCTGTCTAGTAAGATTCATTTTTTTTATTTTCAGTCTCGGGATCTCACTTCTCTTTCGCAAATATCATGAGGTGCTCCCTTACCGAATGGAATACTAGTAAAGCTTGAATCCTCAAAGAAAAGTAGTAGTGTGCAATTATCTACTATTCGTATGACCTCCATTGAAAGTTATATATATATATATATATATATATATATATATATATATATATATATATATATATATATATATATATATATATATATATATATATATATATATATATATATATATATATATATATATATATAGATATATAAATTTTATAAAACTAGTCATATGGTATATATGAACCTATCTAAATAAATTCGAAATGAATATAATATGCGCTTCATAAATTGTTCCAATGTATGTTGTGCGGATATCTAGTAATGGTTATAAGACGCGCCAATAAATTTGACTCAGACTGGAAATTTCATTCGTTATATGGAAATCCTGTAAAAATAACGTTAAGAAGAGTTTTATGTTTCATAAGATTATCTCATATATTTGACATGATGTTGAACACATCCTGTAACTATTATTGGAAATGCTAATAGTGCTAAATCATTAGAATATCATATAATGTGAAAAAGAAAATTTAGCTCAGTGTAGGTTCAAAAAGTTCGTAATTCACTTTTCCTAAACCCATCAGACACTTAACATTCTCTTTTTCCCAAAACTATACGATCTTTAACTTGATGTTGATGATTGTCCTGACGTTATCCATGATTTCTGCGTTTCGGGTTCCCAAATATACTTATCTTTCGTCGACAGTTACAATCCAATGCAGTTTTCTTTAGAAGCGTGAAAGGAGCATTTCGCACTGGGTTTTTGCATGTTCATTCTGTTTGTGTGGAACCCATTCACAAATCATTTTAATTTTTTTCCAAGGCTATCAGACTATCAGAAATAGCTTGAGGATGAAATTGAAATGCTAGGCCATAATTTATTTTATTTTTGTATCATTTTAGTCTAATGATAGTTGTAGTTCGTCATCTACATACATTTGTGGTCGATTTTAAAGTTCTTGTCAATAACATAAAAATAACCTGTTTTGAGACGTTGAAACTAAAGCTCACAAGCTTTGACAAATGCAACAAGATCCCCATAAGTCTCAACAAGACCTTTTTCACTTAATTGAAAAACAAATCGATGTAATTATCAAACTGAGAAACTATGACCTGACTTAGGCACTGAAATGCCATGTCGACTGAATAACTGAGCTTAGCGCATATTCAAAAAGTTTAGCAAAGCTCATTATACTGTTCAAAGACTTGGAAGGAGGGATTGCCGATAGTAAGAATTGAAGGAGAAAATATTCAAAAAGATTGCAGATATCTACTAATATTCATCTTCAATCGTGAAATGGTGTTATTATTGCGAAAATTTCGTTTTAGTTGTGAGTACAGATAAATGCAGATTTTTAATATAAGGAGATACAGATTTTCTATGAAAATATCTGCCATCTCTGGATCCTACTGACACTATGAATCCTTCCAGGCAAAATACGGTCAAATAAGCGACGACATAAAAAAGTAATGAAATTTTTAAATCTGATTTTGGTTTTAAAAATCCCAACTTCCACGGACAACAGGGACGATGTCATTGATCTTTAAAATGAAATTTTTCGTCAAATTTTAATAAAGACATTCCATTTTTTAACAAATAAACATATTTGAATGAAACTTTCACAGATCGTAGATAATACAATAAAATTAAACTTATTATATAAAAATTTTTTTCACGTTTTTACCTTTTTTTATAAATATAAAAAATAGGTGTAGAATTCGCTCAAACTTTAGAAAAATTTTCCGAGGCCCGGAGGGCCGAATGTCATATACCAATCGATTCAGCTCGACGAACTGAGCAAATGTCTGTGTGTGTGTGTGTGTGTGTGTGTGTGTGTGTGTGTGTGTATGTGTATATGTGTGTGTGTCTGTATGTGTGTTGTCAACTAAGAGGTCGAGATCTCAGAGATGGCTGGACCGATTTTGATCAAACTGGTCGCAAATGAAAGGTTTCCCCGTCACCCAGAACGCTATTGAATGGTTTTGAGATCGGATGTTTACTTTTTGAGTTATACCAAGTTTAATGTCAAAATTTTCAGTTTTTTGACAGTATCTGTCACAATTGACCTTGAAAACAGAATATATTTTCAGACTTAGATTCCGCACGGTAATACCTATCCAACAAGCCATAGATTGTTAAAATCCGTCCATTTTTAACGGAGATATCGAAAGTTTTGTGTAAACGACTTTTCCCCCTATTCCAGCAGTAGGAGTTTTGAGCGCTGTATGACAAAGTAATGCTTGGGAGCAACGGAAAACACGATTTTTTTTTACTGTTACATACAATTGTTTCTAAGTACCAAAAAGACTGTGTACAGTATCCTTTTTCATGACATTTAGCCTCGGACCGATTTTAGCACGGCTCGTTTTTGGCAACATAATCGTTCGAATATGACATATATAAACCAGATGATGGCAGATTTTTTTAAATTATATTGTTTTAAATTACTTACAGCAATAAATGCTGGAAGTACATAACATCAATATACCATTCGAATCAGTTCGTCGAGATCAGCAAATGCGTGTGTGACAAATAATTTCACTCAATTTTCTCGGAAAATTTCTTTTCTACAAATTCAGATTCATACGAAAAGTCGTATGCTCCCAAACAAAGTTCCTGAATTATGTTTGGTTCCGAGCTCTGGTTCCGGAACTACAGGATGATATGTGAAACGAAATCAAAATTGTGTCTTCTCGTAGATGGCTGAACCGATCTAAGATTCAAATGAAATCTAAGAATCATCTAAGATTCAAATGAAAAGTTTCAAGATTCTATAAAACATCTTGCTCTTCAGTCAGATCCAACTTCCGGTTTCGGGGATACAGGGTGATTGGTATAAAAATGTCCATTCCACATAAATTAATCAGGTTTATCGTGTTAGCAGATTTGTATAGTCGATAAAAAAATTAACTTTTTTCAGTATTGGTAGTATTCAGTTTTCGATTCAGAAGGCACCTAAAATGTAAACTATACAGCTACTCAGGTGAATTTTTCTGACTTCGGCCATACCGATTTTAGAATTGCGGTTCCAGTATAAAATCGTTTCTCAAAGCTCAATCGTTTTCTCAAAAAAAAGCCTAATCAAATCTCAGAAACAGAAATTCAAATTAAAATGAACTTATATACAAAATTAATTAATTTTATACATACACACAAAAATTAATTAATTTTATCCAATTATGACTTCCGGTTCTCGAATTACATGATGATGAATTTTTAGAATTCAAACCGACATAGAAGATGACAATCCCGAAAAGCTTCAAAGTTGGTCTCAAAACTGTTGTAATTTATTCGTCATATGGCCATACGAATCGGTTTGGGTTATGCTGGTTCCTGAATACCGGCTCTGGAAGTACCTTAAATTATTGTAAACTCTAAAGTGGAACTGACATATCATGGCATCTTTAATCGATTATCACACTTCTAGATTTAAATGCGATCCGATTTGCAGTTTCGACATTACATAGTAATGAGTGATTAAAATCTCAAATTGTCGCTTAAAACGACGGTCATTAAAATAATGTCATGAAAACTTAAACACCGAAGAATATTCATGCAAAAAACACATGCGGATTGATAAAAAAAGGTATCATCTCACTGCTAGGTGGATTAAACACGTTTTTATATATATATATATAAAATAGGTATAGAATTCCCTCAAACTTTAGAAAAATTTTCAGAGGCCCGGAGGTCCGAATGTCATATACCAATCGATACAGCTCGACGAACTGAGCAAATGTCCGTGTGTGTGTGTATGTGTGTGTCTGTATGTGTGTTGTCAACTAAGAGGTCGAGATCTCAGAGATGGCTGGACCGATTTTGATCAAACTTGTCGCAAATGAAAGGTCTCCCCGTCACCCAGTACGCTATTGAATGGTTTTGAGATCGGATGTTTACTTTTTGAGTTATACGAAATTCTATGTCAAAATTTTCAGTTTTTTAACAGTATCTGTCACATTTGACCTTAAAAACAGAATATGTTTCTATACTTAGATTCCGCACGGTAATAGCTATCCAACAAGCCATAGATTGTTAAAACCTGTCCATTTTCAACGGAGATATCGTTATTTTTGTATAAGCGACTTTTCCCCTTATTCCAGCAGTAGGAGTTTTGAGCGCTGTATGAAAAAGCAATGCTTGGGAGCAACGTGAAACACGATTTTTATATTGTTACATACAATTGTTTCTAAGTACCAAAAAGACTGTGTACAGCATCCTTTTTCATGACTTTTTGCCTCGGACCGATTTTAGCACGGTTCGTTTTTGGCAACATAATCGTTCGAATATGTAAACCAGATGATGGCAGAATTTTCGAGTTGAAAGCAATTCCATAATTATATTGTTTTAAACTAATTACAGCAATAAATGCTGGAAAAACATAACACCCATATACCTTTCGAATCAGTCCGTCGAGTTCTGCAAATGCGGGTGTGACAAATAATTTCACTCGATTTTCTCGGAGATGGCTAAACTACAAACTCTACAAACTCAGATTCATATGAAAAATCGTATACTCCCAAACAAGGTTCCTGAATTACGTTTATATCCGACTTCTGCTTGCGGAACCACAGGATGATATGTGAAACGAAATTAAAATAATGCAATTCATTTTTCTCGTAGATGGCTGAACCGATCTAAGATTCAAATGAAATCTAAGAATCAACTATGATTCAAATGAGAGGTCTTAAAATCCTATAAAACAACTTACTCTTTAGTCAGATCCGACTTATGGTTTAGGAGATACAGGGTGATTAGTATAAAAATGTTCATTTCACATAAATTAATCAAGTTTATCGGGTTGGCAGATTTGAATAGTCGATTACCAAATAAATTTATTTCAGTTTAAACGGTATTCGTTTTTGGATTCGGAATGTACCCCTAAATTTTAATTCGCACTACAATTTCTCAAAGATGTCTACACACTCTAGAATTCCGGTTCAAGAATCGAATAGTTTCTCAAAGCTCAATCATTTTCTCAAAATTTCTCGATCATTTTCTCCCAATTGAACTTCAAAACCAAAAATTCAGGTCCCATACAAAATACAAATCCGGACTTAAGGTCCCAAACAAAATTGGTGAATTTTATCCGATTCTGGAATTACAGATGATGAGTTTTTAAAATTCATACCGATATAGAAGATGTAAATTGTTTGGCGTATTGATTTAAGGTATTCGACTCATTTTGGGTTATGCTAGCTCCTGAATATCGGCTCTAGAAGTACCATAAATGATAACGAAAAACTCTAAAGTGGAACTTACTTCGACATCTCATGGAATGTTCAATCGATTGTCACACGTTAAGATTGAAATTCGATACGATTTGCAGTTTCGGCATTACAGGGTAATGAGTGATTCAAATCTAAATTTGCCGTTTAAAACGACGATAATTAAAATAATGTCATGAGAACTGAAACACCTAAGAATATCCATGCAAAAAACACATGCGGATTGATGAAAAAAGGTATCATCTCACTGCTAGGTGTATTAATCACGTTTTTTCTATACGATTTTGAAAACAACAGTTTATTTTTCGATATTCTGGACTTTTTGAAAATAGAGCAAAATATATCATAATACAATTGAACATTCTAGAATCTACATAAATTGAAAAAATTGTGGGCCAGCAAATATTCAATACTTATGACGAAAAGTATGACTCCCGGCATGGTGTTTTCATACGCACCGGGTGTTACGAAGCGCGCATTTATCAACGCTCTTAAAAGTTTCCAATGCAAATTTTTCTACGTGCATTAAACAAAAATCAATTGTTTTCAAAAATTGCTTACAAAAAAAATGAAAATTTTTTCTGATGATTTTTATACAATAAGTTTAAGTCCATCGTACTATCTAACATCTGTAAAAGTTTCATTCAAATATGTTTAGCTGTTGGAGAATTACATGAATTTATCAAAAATTGGACGAAAAATTTTATTTTATTAAAATTTTCAGAAAAAAACTTTTTTTTCCAGAAAGTCATTTTAATGATCAAATAGAACCAAATTATCAACATTTGAGTCGGCTGCTCGGCCATCCATGGAAGTTGACCATCAATGTCAATTTCCCTCTCTGAGCAGCCTAGATAGCCGTGTAGTGTCGGTAGCGGTTTCCCAACTGGCTAAGAATAACGCTACGGTCCACCTGTACCGGTGGTATAAGTCCACCAAACAGGTAAGCCGTGTGGCATCCGGCGGAATTATTTTTTACCAAGAATTGATCCACTGGTTTCCTGTTCCATGTCGTAAAAGGCCACAAAAATAGGAACTCCTAAGTCAAGGTGTATTTCCGTGCCGATGGCTGAATGGCTGCAGGAGGTTAAACAATGCAGTCGTGAACGGAATATCTTGGGATTTTCCCTTACTGTGTTAAGCGAAGCTCTGGCACAGTGGACGACTTCTTTCTTCGCAACTCGTGGGATTTAAATGATTAAAACATTTAAAAAAATCCTTACATGGTTCGCTATAGGCGATTATAAGCCAATATATTTGGTTTCTTGTAGTTGTTGTACGGTAAGTGCTGGAGGTGGAGTGTTCGTTACTTTAATTGATAATGGTTAGAGTAGCACAAATCAATCTCCAGCATAAACGTACAGCAACTATGAATCTATCCAGACTTCTGCAAGAAGGTAAAGCTTCTTTAGCTTTGGTTCAAGAACCATATTTCCAAAAGGGAAACTTCTACGTTGGAAAATTGTTAAACCCAGTCTTTGTTGCCTTTAACAAGACCGGAATGACTAATCCACGTGAAATGCCTCGAGCATGCATACTTGCAAATAGTGCTCTCGATGTCTCTCTCATATCGGAGCTCACAACTCGGGATATTTGTGCTGTCACAGTTGGTATGACTACTGATGGCATAGACAGGAAATGTGTCTATTGTTCGGCATATTTGTCGCATAACCAACCTTCGCCAAGCGATGACTTCAAAAAGGTTGTATCATACTGCTGCAAAAGTGATTTACCGCTTGTAATCGGCAGTGACATAAATGCTCACCATATCATTTGGGGCAGCACAGATATAAATTCGAGAGGCTCTGATATGATGGAATTTGTGAGCAGTACAAACCTGCACATAGTCAATGCAGGAAACCGTCCAACTTTTGCGAGATCTGGCAGAGAGGAGGTTTTGGACGTAACTCTCTGCTCTGATAGAATTGCGCATGAGTTGGTGAATTGGCTCGTCTCCGATGAGCTCGAACCTTCGTTGTCTGATCATAAGTACATATTCTTTGATCATTCAAACGTTAAATTTGATATTATCACATATCGTAATCCCAAATCTACAAACTGGGACCTCTATGAAGAGGGCTTGGCGACTAGATTTTACGGGTACCAACCAACAATTGAAACCCCAATTGATTTGGAAAATGTTGTCGACGAGACAAACTCACTCATAGTTGCAGCATATGAAGAGGCTTGTCCACTTCGGATTGTGCGAGCTACTAGAGGAACTCCTTGGTGGAATGCTGAACTTGCTAGACTAAGGAAACTATGCAGAAGAGCTTGGAACCACCGTCGCAGAAATGGGTCGGAGGCATTCGTGTTGGCTCGAAGGGCTTACAAAAATGCTCTTCGATCGTCTGAGCGAAGTGGTTGGAAAAGCCTCTGCACAAATGTCTCTAGTCTCAACGAGGCTAGCAGATTAAATAAGTTACTTTCGAAGTCTAAGGACTTTAATGTCAGTTCCTTAAGAACTTCAGATGGTGAACACTTGTCTGATGAAGGTGATGTACTTCACTATCTTTTTAACACTCACTTTCCAGGATGTATGGATCCATCACCGACAGCTCTTCCCGAGACTTTTTCAGGTAGTTACGATTCTTGGGCCCTTGCTCGAAGCGTTGTGACGATTGAATCGGTCAAATGGGCAGTTGAGAGTTTTGCTCCGTACAAGTCTCCTGGAAAGGATGGAGTTTTCCCAGTGTTACTGCAGAAAGGGTATGAACATTTCAAACATGTTTTGAAGAAAATACTTACTTTTAGTCTTGCGACAGGATATATTCCAAGAGCCTGGCAGGAAATAATTGTCAAATTTATTCCCAAAGGCGGTCGCGACACTTATGAGGAAGCGAAGAGTTTCAGGCCTATCAGTCTAAGCTCATTTCTTCTTAAAACAGTGGAACGCATAGTCGATCACTATATCAGAAATGTTAGTTTGGGCCTGCATCCGCTACATGGAATGCAACATGCTTACCAGCGTGGAAAGTCCACTACAACCCTGTTACATGATGTTGTGTACAACATTGAAAAAGCTTTCTCACAAAAGCAATCTTGCTTGGGAGTTTTCCTAGATATTGAAGGTGCCTTTGATAACGTGTCTTTCAATTCAATTCTGGAAGCAGCCCGTGGTCATGGCATACCTTCAAGTATCACAAATTGGATACACGCAATGCTTAGCAATCGACTTCTTTGTTCATCGCTTCGGCAAGCAGAGATTAGAAAGCTAAGTGTCTGTGGGTGTCCTCAAGGTGGTGTACTATCCCCACTTTTATGGAACCTAGTCGCTGATGGTTTGTTAAGGAAACTTAATAACCTTGGATTTCCGACTTATGGTTTTGCCGACGATTATCATATATTGATGACCGGTATAAGCATTAACACTCTCTTTGATTTAATGCAGCAAGCCCTGCGATCTGTTGAACAATGGTGTTGTCAGGTTGGATTATCTGTAAATCCGGGCAAAACATCAATGGTGCTTTTCACTCATCGTAGGATAATCACAGGAGCTCGTCCGTTGCAGTTCTTTGGTTCAGAGGTCACTGTGGTCGAACAAGTTAAATACGTCGGGGTTATTCTTGACTCAAAACTGAATTGGTCTGCTCACATTGACTTCAGAATTAAAAGAGCTTGCATGGCTTTCGGCCAATGTAGACGAGCTTTTGGAAAATCATGGGGACTCAAACCCAGATATATTCATTGGATCTACACAACTATTGTTAGACCAATTTTAGCATATGGATGTCTTGTATGGTGGCAGAAAGGAGAAGTCGCGACAGTTCAGTCAAAGCTAAATCATCTCCAAAGGATGGTCCTAATGGCGATGACAGGAGCATTCACAACTCCTACTGCTGCTCTAGAGGCGCTACTGTTCATTAAACCACTACATGTGTTCCTAAAACAAGAAGCATTATCTTGTGCATATCGTCTTAAGGTTACAGGGCTTTGGAACAGTAACCCATTAGATTATGCTACCAGCCACACTCGCTTGTGGTCTCAAATGGTTACGTGGGATGAGTATTTACTCGCTCCTAGTGACCTAACTCTCACATGCAGTTTTCCTTTCAAAACATTCAATGTGAGCTATCCTTTTCGTGAGGAATGGTTGTCTGGTTGTCTGGAACGACAACTTGATGAACACATAGTTTGTTATACGGACGGTTCTCTGTTGAATGGTCGTGCTGGTGCTGGTGTCTACTGTCGTGAAATGAGGCTGGAGCAGTCTCATTCACTTGGTGGATACTGTACTATGTTTCAAGCAGAAATCTACGCGATTCTGTGTGGAGTACAATCGGCACTTCAGCAGAGGATCTGTGGTAAGCGAATTTATTTTTGTTCCGACAGTCAGGCAGCCTTAAAAGCACTCAGTTCGAATGACTCACGGTCGAATCTAGTGATCGCATGTCAAACTCAAATTGAAGACCTCAGCATTTCAAATGCTGTTTACTTCTTATGGGTACCCGGCCATTCTGGTATTACTGGAAATGAATGGGCTGATGAGTTGGCTAGAGCTGGTGCAACGAATGATTTCGTTGGTCCTGAACCAGCTTTACCACTTTCAACTAGTTGCATAAAGCACAAGATTCGTTCTTGGGCTGTATCCAAACATGCCAGCTACTGGCGCAGCTTGCAAACTTGCGCTCAGACAAAAGCATTTCTACCAGATTTAAATCTGAAAATGTCAAAGTGTCTACTGCATTTCTCCAAGCATCATTGCAGTATTCTGGTCAGAGCTCTGACTGGACATTGCAAACTCAATTATCACATGGCTACTATTCAACGTGCTGAGTATTATTCGTGTGATTTGTGTGAATGCGATTATGGTACTTCATATCATCTGATATGTAACTGTCCCGCATTGACGCAGCTACGTATCCGGGTTTTTGGTTCTCCATACATGGTTGAATCTGTGTATGCGGAGCTAAAATTGAAGGATATTCTCTCGTTTCTTACCCAATGTGGTAAGGAGCTATAGTCAGAAGGGTTCATCGTTCTTCCTGGAGTGAATGAATCCCTTCTGTATTTACCTTAAATAGGGTTTAGCAGATTGTTTGGCATCTTTTAGGGGGTGCCGAATTTACTTCTGCTCGTACATACTGCGAATCGTTCTGCATTCTTCCGGGAGTGCAGAATGGTGTCGCTTTTGTAAGATCTTCAAATCCTCTCGGGGGTTGGAGGTTTTATTAACAGCGGACTGTTCGGGACCTCGTAGAGGTTCAGAATTTACTTCTGCTTCCACTAAATGTGATCCTCAGCAGATTGTTCGGCATCCCTTAGGGGTGCAGAATTTACTTCTGCTTTTATATGTTTTTGTGTCGTCAATTTTTCCCATCCTCCTAGTCCAACCCTTACCATTTCCTTTCAATCCTTCCCTCTTATATATCGGGAAAATGATGCTAAAAACAAATTGATGGCAAGGCACAAATCTCCAAATATCAAGGGGAACGTGCCATTTGAGCCAATTTGTTCTGATTCCTGATTCCATTTTAATGATCAAATAGAACCAAATTATCAACATTTGAACAAGAAATATAAATACTATTTTTTGGGGCGATTTTACGAATTCTGACCCAATACTCAAATATAAAGATTTATAACATTTTATATAATTAATCGATTTTCTCATTGACAGATGACTCCAACGAAGAAAACTTATGTTCTGGTGGCTCTCTTGGTTCTATTTTCCATATCGATGAAAAGCAATAGCGCGGCACCTGCTCCAAAGCAGACAGGTAAGTAAAAGTAATAGTTACAATATAATAGGTAATTTTGACTGGATTAGGTGATTGGATTCTTTGGGCTAGAAACAGAGAGCGTCGTTTCCATTAAACTAAGTGCTTCCGCAAGTAGGATTTCCCTCACTTAATAAAAAGTAGCGTCATAACACACTTGAGTGTATTTGCTTGTAATCTATTTGCCTTTATGTGGCAAAACGCTGGTCACTCGAGCTCCTGCAGAGCTGTCGCAACTGTCTTCACGAAATGTCTTAACAATGAAGGTTGTCAGGGACGGTATAAATAAATTAATATGTATTGTGACCTATAAAGAAAACTAAGTATTGTATGTGACGGCAAAAATACGTCTAATTTTAGTAATTAGTTTAACAATGTGATAATATCATCAGATTAGTATAATTACTGATTGATAAACAAATAAAGCAGAATATAATACCTGTTGGTTCAGTTCTCAGATGGAGAGTTTATTTCAGATCAACTCCCGATTTGAACCAGTTTGGCGGTAAGGTTCGACGCACTCACACTCTGGAAAACAGCCAATATTAAACAACGCAAAAGAAGTTTTTCCGCTTAATGAATCTTCGTGATAAAAACATAATTTTATTTAGTGAAATGTACTAAATAAACAGATATTTCTTTTTTGAATTTCTGTTCCACAAAAACGGAAAAAACTACTTTCGCGTTTTGCAACAATGGTTGTTTTTCTACGATTGTAAATGGCCACTAAAGGCGATTTTTGGTTTTAAGTCGTGGTCCTATATTCGTTTGAATATTTTAGAGTTGTTACTGGATCCCACTTCTTACCAACAATCTATCATCAGGGCCGCCGAGACGGAAGGGGAAAGGGTGGTAGTCGAAAGTCGGATTATGCTAGTGACAATGAAGTCCAAAAAAAGTTACGAATTCACATCTCATCACAGTAAGTGCCGACGTAACTTTTCGGTAATCTAATTCTTACGACATTCCACAAAATGTCAGTGAAAATCGGTGAATGCTTTACATCACCATTTTCTGTCAGCTCCGGAGTTCCCCAGGGAAGTCATCTAGGACCACTCATATTTTTACTCTGCTTAAATGATTTGAATATTTTGTTAAAATACAAGAAATCATCCTTTGCCTGCGATTTTAAACTCTTCCATCTTATCAAAACTACCAATGATTCTATATTCTTGCAGTCACCATTAGACATCTTTACAAATTGGTAAAGAAACGCTTCGAAATGCTCAATTATATCGTTCACACGAAAACATTCAGTAGTTAAATTTGACTACTCTATCTCACAAATTAAAACAGAATCTTTCCTTAAAGACTTAGGAGTTATTCTGGATTAAAAAATGAACTTCAAGCAGTATGTGGATTACATAATAAATAAAGCCTTTAAGTTACTTGGATTTATTTTTCGTGTTACGAGATGTTTCGACAATATATACGTTACCCAAAAGCGCTATATTGTGCTCTGGTTCGTTCAACACTCGAATATGCATTATAGAAGCCATTCAACATAAATTCATTAGTTTCGCGCTACGTAAACTTCCTTGGAGAGATCCTTTAAATATTCCATTAGATCGTTGCAAGCTCACAGGACTCGATCTACTGTCAGTTCGTATAGACGTGTTTAAGGCAACTTTTGTCGTAGATCTGCTCACATCTCGACTCGATTGTTGTGAACTCTTACGCTCACTAGACTAGACTAGACTAGACTCGTTATCCTGTTCTTCGAATTCATAGTTTTCTCCGTCTTCCTTCCGCAAGAAACAATTACAGCTACAACCTGTGGCGTACCGAGAAAATTTGGCGCCCGGGGCAAATGAGATTAGCCGCGCCCGTCGTTGGTTTGGTCAGCAAAAAAATGCTGAGCTCCGGAAAGATGACTTGGACGAGCAGAAAAAAAGGTCCCAAGGATTGGTTTGCCGCCCCCCCTACAAACGTTGCGCCCGGGGCGAATTTATAACTATGTTAATCGAATAAAATGTAATCGATTAGTTATTTTTGTTTTTTCGGTTTCGTCACTTATACCATTATATCTCCGGAACCAGAAGTGATAGCCATTTGATTTTCAATATTGACCAATTATTTAATAGTAGCGTTCAAACGAGCCTGAGTTTGCTGAAATCGGTTCAGCTATCTCCGAGAAAAATGAGTGCCCTCTTAGCAGGCGGCTCTATTTTGTTGGTCGTTGAGCGCTTGTTGAACGACATACTGCACGAAATATTCGTTCAGTTTGCTGGAACGGTTTGTTGTTGTTTTTTCACTTGCAAAAATATTGTTAAAATTAGGTATTACCTTCATATAGAAAGAAGATTTGTTGTTATTGTACAAGAAGTAGAAGTATGTTATTGTACAGGTACGTAGTGTTAGTTTTGAAAAAAATTAGTGGAAAAAACTTCGGAAATTGTCCAGTAAAACTAGTCCAACGGGGTTCCAACTCCTCATATTAAAAATGGCTCAACAATGGACCTCTGTCTGACGGGTTTTTTGAACGAAAAAAATGGAATTCGGTTCAACAGTCTTTTTCAAAATCGGCAAACGAAGGTTCCGTGTTGGCCTCCCGTTGAACGATTGATTGGACGTTCATTGGACCAATGATCCAACGTATTGGACCAATGAAGGACCACCGTTGAACGTTTTTTTCTAAGAGGATGGTAAGAAAACGGGCGTTTTGTCAATTACGTTACTCATACCATTATATTTCCAGAGCCAAAAGTGTCATCCATTTGAACTTCAAACTTGATCAATTACCTAATAGTAGCCTGAGCTTGTTGAAATCGGTTGAGTCATTATATATCCGGAACCAGAAGTGGTGACCAGTAACTTTCAAACGAGTCTACGATTGTTGAAATCGGTTGAGCGAATTCCGACATAGATTAATAGGTCTGAAATAGAATTTCCGTCATTTGACAAATTAGTAATGTCGTCTTGTAACAATACTTGTTAATTTGCATTCTCCAAATCTCCAACAACAAAACTAGGGAAAATTGGAAAGCTACTTGTAATGTATAATGGAGAAAAGGAATTTATATACTATCTAACTAATACTGAGAGTTAAACGATTCAATTGAAGATTTCATCATTACCAGGAGGCTTCATGTTTTCAAGTTTCCTAACGGTTGACTTAATTTTATCAAAATTCGTTTCAGTAATGTCATCTTGTAACAATACTTGTTAATTTCCATTCTCGAAATTTCCAACAACAAAACTCACATCGATTTCTCAGCAACGGTTAAGCCGATTTTCACGAATCATGAATCAAGTTAAAGCTCTCATTGTCTTTAAATATACTGTGCAATTTCATCCTCATCTGGTTCCGAAGTTATAGGGCGATGAGTGTCAAAACATTCAAATCGTCATTCAAAACGACAATGCAAAACTAGTACGCGACGGTACGTGCTTTGTTCAATTTCGTATAGCGTGCAGGGTTACCACATTAAAATAATATTTTTCTGTGAAAAAAGTAAATTTTCCTTTCTTTTATTCAATTTGTATCTACTTGTTAGTGTTATGATAACGATGCTTTTCTATAAAAGTACACTTATTTGCCTTTCTCACATGAAAATTGACTAGTGAAATTTGGCCCAGAGGGCTAAGTGTTCTATAGAATGTATGTATCTGTGTGTATGTGTGTGAGTATGTGTCAAATATTTCACTCATAAAATAAAAAATCTCGTAGTTCCACAGGTTGCTATTGAATTTCATCCCATCATTTAGAGCGACGATGCAAAAAAGGGTAAAATTGTTCTAGATTTGGCTTAAAACTGATTCAATTTGTAGGCTATGTTAGTTACTTACTAAACGAACCGACTTCGGCTATACTGGTTCCAAGTTCATGGGCCTAGAAGTACCGGAAATAGTGATCAAAAAGTTTAAAACAAGACTCACTCAATTTTCTCAGAGATGATTTGATCGATTTCCACAAACAGGCTCAAATGAAAGTTCCTATAGTCGCATAGGCTGCTGTTTAATTTCATCCCTGTCCGACATCCGGTTCCAGTCTTATAGGAGTGTTTAATATAGTCTTAAAGTGTGTTTAATCATTTAGTACGACGATTCAAAATAAAGAACAAATCTTATTAACTTGATATAACAGTTTACAAATTGAAAAGGTTATGTTAGCTTATACCCAAAGAAAAATTTCTTATTTTATTCAAGATTGAAAAAAAAGTTTCTTCACAGAATCTTCTAGTGATATTTCTGGAAATATAAGTAATATGAGAAAGGCATTATTACACCTCTAGGTGGATTAAAACAGGTTTTTTCATGAGTATTACTTGGGAAAGGGCAACATCGAGCAGTTCTTTTAGTTTATTATCAATTTCAAGTCCATTGGATTTTATATCATATGAATAAAATTTATGAAGTTTCTCAGACAAATACCAGAGAAAACGTTCTTGATCTTCCAATCCATCAACAAAGACTCGAAATTCTCCTCTTCCTCCGAATTGAAAAGCTCAGTACTCAGGAATGCTTTGCAGTCGGAGATCATCACTGTTACTGGGGGCATAGATTATTGTTTCTTCCCTGAACGACAAGCGTCCATTTTAGGAATTTTTGAAGAATTTTCTTCTATATCGTTACAACCAGATCTAGGAAGAATATTGTTAGGATTTACGGAAGGAGAGTCCGTCCGTTGTCTTTTATTTTTTCAATCAGATTCTGTATGATCGTCGATGTTGTTAGAAGAATTTGAAATGACGGAAAGGGAGTTCTTCCGTTTTTTTAGCCTTAAGCTTGTTGCATTGTTGATTGAGTGTTGCTTACGGAATTTCTGTACTCACTCTGAGACTTGTTGATAAAAAGTTTGCGCTTTCAAGAGGATGCAACTTTTGAGCATAGCACATTCCATTCCTGAAGAAAAATCAGAGAAAAAGTTATTACAAAGAAATGTGAATACAAAATCGGTGATCCAACCCCAGGTCTGGAGTAGGGTTGGTCGAGTTTGATAAAATATTTGAAACACATCAAATGCATAAATGGAAAACGTTTATTGATGAACAAAATAGGCGATTACTACCTGATCAACAAACAACAACAAGTTTATAATAACATCTTCGTAACAAATACAGAAATAAGTCTGGTCTCGCATCCCATAGAGCTACAGTTTCCATTAGATACAGTTTTGATGAAGTTGTTTTATGATCTACTAATTGGGTTCAGTTAGATATTTTTTCGTCACTGTTATTACAGTACAAAATATTACTTTTATATAAAATATACTGATGATGATGATGACTAAATAAACTGTTAAACTCAAGTGATTTTACTGGTATTTTGAAAAATTTGTGACGAATTTTATCATATATATTACAATAAACAAAATAGATCGCCTTATAAAGGGTGATTTTTTAAGAGCTTGAGAACTTTTTTAAACAATAAAACGCATAAAATTTGCAAAATCTCATCGGTTCTTTATTTTAAACGTTAGATTGGTACATGACATTTACTTTTTGAAGATAATTTCATTTAAATGTTGACCGCGGCTGCGTCTTAGGTGGTCCATTCGGAAAGTCCAATTTTGGGCAACTTTTTCGAGCATTTCGGCCGGAATAGCCCGAATTTCTTCGGAAATGTTGTCTTCCAAAGCTGGAATAGTTACTGGCTTATTTCTGTAGACTTTAGACTTGACGTAGCCCCACAAAAAATAGTCTAAAGGCGTCAAATCGCATGATCTTGGTGGCCAACTTACCGGTCCATTTCTTGAGATGAATTGTTCTCCGAAGTTTTCCCTCAAAATGGCCATAGAATCGCGAGCTGTGTGGCATGTAGCGCCATCTTGTTGAAACCACATGTCAACCAAGTTCAGTTCTTCCATTTTTGGCAACAAAAAGTTTGTTAGCATCGAACGATAGCGATCGCCATTCACTGTAACGTTGCGTCCAACAGCATCTTTGAAAAAATACGGTCCAATGATTCCACCAGCGTACAAACCACACCAAACAGTGCATTTTTCGGGATGCATGGGCAGTTCTTGAACGGCTTCTGGTTGCTCTTCACTCCAAATGCGGCAATTTTGCTTATTTACGTAGCCATTCAACCAGAAATGAGCCTCATCGCTGAACAAAATTTGTCGATAAAAAAGCGGAAACCGAACACTGATTTTGGTAATAAAATTCAATGATTTGCAAGCGTTGCTCATTAGTAAGTCTATTCATGATGAAATGTCAAAGCATACTGAGCAAATAATAATGCATGAAAATCATAACCTCAAAAAATCTGAGCAAATACTAATGCATGAAAATCCTAACCTCAAAAAAATCACCTTTTATTAACACATGATTATTTTTGCAGATTCTACCTCGGCGTCAGAAAGTCAAAATGAGGACGGTTTGAGACAGGTAAGTATATATACAACAGTCATGGGTTTGATCAACTTTCAATGTGTGCTTATTTTTAATCTCAACGTGACATAGTGACATTGCTCGTTTCATCGACCAAGCTAGAGCCCTATTATAGCCAAAAAAGTTTAATGTTAACAATCATAAATTCGATGTTTGAAATCAGGAATCTTCTAACATAATACGAGTTATTCAAATATACTCATTGAGGTGTCATTTAAAAATTCACCTTTGTTGAAAATTTTACGAAATAGAAATTTTCGGTACGATATTTACAAGTAGTTTCTAAAAGCAGTGTTGCGAAAAGAATAAACTCACCTTTGATCTGTGACATCGATAATCACCGTCTGCCAAATCACACTCCGGGTTGGCGGTTTAATGCATACGACGCTGGTCTTACAAATCAGTTGTCACATGTTCGAGTCCCGACCGGGAGGGATTCGTAGTGTCAGTACGATCGTAGTACTAGCCACTCAATGATTCTGTACGCTAGGAATCGGCTGCGAAATCTGTTTTGAGTTTTTGAATTGGTATTATAAGTAGATGGCGACATGAGGGATAATAATCTTGTCATTAATCATTGATTATCAGGGCTTGCAAATAGAAGCAACGAAAATTACCAAAAGAGTTTCACCTTCTGTGCTATTCACACACATTCGTATATCAGGTAAAATACACAGCGCAACCCAAACAAGGAGAGCTGCCTCGTTCGTTCATTAGTTCATGAATATGCCCGCTAGCTGACACCTATGCTTCATGAGGTTAGCATTTGATGAATTGTTCTCCTATTGAAGATGCCTATGAGGAAACTAGAATCATTACTTTTAGTTCCGATGAATATTAATTTAAAGAACATTAATTTTAGTGTTTCTAGGATATATGCACAGTGTAAGTTCCCAAGAAACAAATTGATTGGTTTGAAAATGGGCTCAAATGTAAAATTTCTGCTATAAAATGTTTAAAGTATGTTTGAAATGTGATCAAATTTGGTCTTGGAATGCGAACATTATGTTCAAAAATGATTTCTGTAAACCTACACTGTTAAAACACCGTAAACATTGCCTATATGACTTTACTTCGCGTCTTGTAGCACGCCGTGAAGCAAGGCCTTCTTTCTCGTACAGTACTAACGACAGCGAACCCTTCATTTCATTACATTGCCATGGATTGCTTAGTTCATGTGTTAACTAAGCTCTCAGCACAGGCAATTTACTAGGCAAGGGAATTGGTCTGCTCCGTAGCATATACTCTAACGCATCCAGTTTCTCTCTAATATAGGTCTCTCATTCAGCTATGTCAAGCATAGTGTTCACAGCAGATGTTTTTTTGTTGCTTCGTTCGTATGAGGATTCACAATACAAGCCCTGTTGATTATAAAGTAAAGAGATATAAAATTTTTGAAATCCAAATTCTACTATGCGATTTACTTTTTAGGCGTCAGATACGATACAACAGAAACATTTCTTGTTTATTCTACCAATTGAATTGTAAGCTCATTAGTAAGGCTGTGACCGTTTCGCGGTTAATTTTAACGTTTGATTAAAATCTGACACTCGAGCGGTTAATTTGATGTTGTCAAAAATAACCCTGCTCGAGAGCATGGTTATTTTTGACAGATCGATAGTTATTTTCCGACACTAAAAAAAATCTTGCAATGAAAATTCTAATATTAATTCTTTAGTTGAAATTATTTTCAGTGGAAAATAAACTCGAATAACTTTCCGTCCGTCAAATTTTGAAATGGGTCGCAGTTTTAGTTAAATTTAACTACTCAACACAAAATAACCACTCAAGTGTCAGATTTTAACCAAAAGTTTAAATTAACCGCGGAATGGTTCACAGCCTAAGAGATACTTCGATAGTATTGTTTGCAACTATTCATGCTCGAGACATTTCAAATGGACGTCAATATTGTTAAAAGCATCATAGACTGGAATTAGTAAATTTTCCATGTAGGAATTATCTTTTGCGGAAGTTTTATATTTGGGTCAAAGCGGTAGGACCTCTAAATTCATGTCGGAGGCAGTATAGGCACATAGTTGTTGTACGTAATGCTAAATATTTATTTGTGGGAGGTAACTGTTAACAGAATTGCTATAAAAGATCAATTTTTCCAATTTGATATATTATTTTAAGTTCGTAATGTAAACATAATGCAAAGAAGCTTTTTTTGAATAATTCGTAAAATGCATTATCGTTGGGTATCATTTCAGAATGTTGATGAAGAAGTGTTCGAACTCGAACATCTTAAACATCAAACATCAAGCGGAGGAATGGCAAACACAAAGGAAGAAATTCTTCCTCAGCTAGAGAGGCAATTGGAGGAAGAGGCGCAAGCGTCTGCTTCCATTGTATCATCCGACGAGGATAACGGAATTGATAATGGAGAAAACGATGTCGAAAATGATGACGAAGACGAAAATAGTAGTGATTACGCGGAAAAGCTAGCAAAAGTTTCTGAAAGTATGTTGTTAAAAACGTTAGCCGAATACCATCACAAACAGCAAAGGCAGCAACATATCGAAGATCAGCACAATCATCTTCATATCACAGGCGAACCAAAAATGCCTCATTCGAATCACTTTTTGATGAAGGTAAGAACAGTATATTGCTACTTTGAACTAATTTTGTTCTGCTAAATACGAGACAGACAGCTGAAAAAAGTCCCATAGATCATATTAGTGCAAATATATATTCCAAAAACACCGGAAATGTTTGAACAGGCATTCAGGCTAAAATAAACTTTCTTGGAATAATTGTTGTCTGATGATCAGAGAAGACATTTGTATATATGATATCGGTCGTGAGGCGGCTAGGGTTTAGACCATGTTTTATGTACGCTCACCAGACCCAGTCTTGTTGTAGAGCCGTTACTATCACAGCTTAGGGTGGCGAAAATGGTAACGTGTATGCACGGATTGCAAAAGAACGCAGGTTCGTGTTCTGTCTCTGAGCGTATCTTTTTTTTTCCAAAAAATCATCTTTTCTGTGAGTTTCCCATTCATTTGGCTTCTCGAAATTCTTTCCAAGTAAAGATTATTTACGGTAAGTGTGGATTCTTTACACAGTTTAGAAAAGTCGGGTGGGTAATGTCAAAGGCATAAGTCATTGGCTCACTGAAATAAAAGTGGGCCCTTATGAAATACGATATCAACACCAGCGAACGATAATTACAGGTTAAAATTGAAATGAACATTTGAATTAGAGTTGGACAAATCAGTGGAAATATTATGTGAAGACTATTTCTTGTATTTAGAATCGTGACCTGTTAATTGTGTGGCCGTCTAGCTCATGAAACTGGCACTTGGAGATGCAGATTATTTCCAACAATTTACTTAATAAATCAAAGGGCGGTATATAATATTAACCAATGTTTGAGTCACACCTTATGTGAAATTTTTAAACAATATCGACAAATTGGAAACCACCATCTTGGTTTTTAGAAATATTTGTCAATTACATTACAATAAACACTACCTACGCTAGATTCGATTTAATGACTTTTCATTTCGTAGCGCTTATAATTTCCATGTACAGATGTTCAATGCAGCATTTTAATGTCCCGATACAGATTTACAGATTTTTCGCATGAATGATATAGATGTAAATGTGACAACACTGCACGCTATACGAAATTAAACAAAGATGCTGCGAACGGTGCCAAAGGCGGTGTTGTTTTCTTCTTCCGTGCCAATTTGAACCGTCATTTTGTATGACAATTTGAATGTTTTGAAACTCATAGCCATACAATTTCGGGATCGGAAGTCCGATCTAGATGAAATTTCACCGTATCTTTTAAGACAATGAGAGCATTGATTTGAATCAAGATATGTGAAAATCGGTTCAACCATTGCTGAGAAAACGAAGTAAGTTCCGTTTTTGAAGCTTTTCTTCGCTACTATTGGTGATTTTGGAATCAGAAACCGGTGTATAGTAGTCTCAAAGTGGGTTTCTCTATCCACTAACTAAAAAGATCTGTGCGTCCCAGATACTCGGAGGTAGCACATCACTCTATCCATCGTTGCTTTGACCAATCGCGTCAGTTTATCCGGGGAACCGTATTCGTGCATTATCTGCCATAGCTGTTCTCGATCGATTGTGTCGTATGCCGCTTTGAAGTCAATGAATAAGTGATGCGTGGGTACGTTGTATTCACGACACTTCTGGAGTACTTGTCTTATCGCGAATGTGTAATCCGTAGTTGCACGGACTCCAGTAAATCACGCTTGGTACGGCCCTACGAATTCCTTAGCTATTGGTGATCCTCCTTCCAAATCTTAGAAATCATCCAGTGCAGCGCTCTAGCCAATGCCTCTCCACCATGTTTGAACAGCTCGCGTGGTAACTGGTCATTGCCCGCGGCTTTGTTGTTCATCAGCTTGCCGATCTCCTCACTTATATTTGACAGATCAGGTGCTGGGAATCTGTCGTCGGCTGAGCGTGCACCCAGATTCATTCCTGTGCCGTTATATCTGTATCTTGTGCTTCACCATTCAGAAGCTCGTCATAGTACTGCTTCCACCTGTTGTTCACCTATCGTTCGTTCGTGAAGCCTATACGTGAGCGGTTCACCTTTTCATAGAACTTCCGTGTGTCATTTGCGCGGTACAGCTGTTCCATCGCTTCGTGATCTTGGTCTTCCTGGTGGCGCTTTTTCCTCCGGAAAACTGTGTTCTGTCAGTTTCGCGCCTGTCTGTATCGTTTCTCGTTCGCTCTCGTGCGGTGTTGCAGCATCCTCGCCCTTGCTGCATTCTTCTCTTCGACCAACTGCTGACATTCGCCGTCAAACCAGTTATTTCCTCGATTCGATAACCTCGTACCTAGTATGGTAGTAGCGGACTTTATGTTCCTCCAGCCGTCTTCAAGAGTCGCCGCGCCAAGCTGCTCTTCCGTTGGTAGCACTAGCTGCAGTTGTTGCGCGTATTCCTCTGCAGTACGAACGCTACGTAGCTGTGCGTTGCTACGAGTGTTGTGCACCGTCGATAGTTTTGAGCGCATACAAACCGCGCAAGGTAGTGATCAGAATCAATGTTGGCACTGCGGACATTGATGACGTTGGAGAAGAATCGCCCGTCGATGAGATGAGAAAGTGGTCGATTTGAATTTCCGTATGTTGATCAGATGATCTCCAGGTGGCTTTGTGGATATCTTTGCGGGAGAAGAAGGCGCTTCGAACTACAATTCCGCGGGAGGCTGCAAAGTTTACGCATCGTTGACCGTTGTCGTTTGTTACCGCATGTAGGCTCTCCAGCCCGTTCATGGGCCTGTACATTGCCTCCCGACCTACCTGAGCATTCATGATGCCGATGAAGAGTTTTACATGCAGCCGTGGACAGCTGTCGTAGGTTCGTTCCAGCTGCGCGTAAAATGCTCCCTTCTCGTCATCGGGTCTCGTCTCATGTGGCCAGTGCACGTTGATGATGCTGTAATTGAAGAAACGGCTCTTGATTTTCAATACGCACATCCTATCACTGATTGGCTGCCACCCAATCACGCGCTGACGCATCTTGCACAACACTACAAACCCCGTTCCTAGAACGCTGGTTGTACCACAGCTCTGGTAAAAGGGAGCCGCTCGATGCCCACTTTTCCACACCTTCTGTCCCGTCCAACAAAGTTCCTGCAGTGCTACGATATCGAAGCCACGGATTTGAAGCTCATAATGCAGCATTCGGTCGTATTCTGCGAAGTCCTTTGTTCGTTGCGTAGGTCTTTGCCGATTATTCCGAGGCGATTTGTTAGGCCTGCACCAACCTCCTGTCTCGCCGGAGGGCCATCGTATCAGCACTGTTTAGAGTCCCACATTGACACAAGGACGGTAATCAGTCGCTCCTAACATGGATAACAAACGCTGTTGCGAGCCGCCCCAACATGGGGAACAGACGCTCGGGTAGACTCATTCTCTGTAAAGAGAAGGCAACACCCCCCCCCCCCTTCCCTGTCAGCATACGACCAAGGTGTCACCGGGTTTGGTTACCCGATCTTTCCTATGGTTATTCGTACCCCAGCCGGCACCGCGGGGAGGTAGGGATAGGAGTTACTGGACAAGAGGCTGAAAACCACATTGGGCCCTGAATTGTGCATTATCCAGTCGTTTACCAACCGGAGAACAAAATGTGTCAGGTTCCTTTACGCAACCCTGTATGACAGGACCTCAATATTCCAAGTTCGGGTTTCGAAATTAAATAAGTATGATCAACTATTCCCATAAATATATAAATGTATGTCTACATAATATAATATAATATTATGTTATTATAATTATGTGTCCTGCGCATCGGCAGTGGTGCAAAGGGCCAACGAGAAAGGTATCCATCCTGGGCAATTGTTTGCCTTCGCCTTGACCTGGGCCCAGGTCAAATTCTGATCGACTCGCTTAAATTCCTTGTTCAGGCTCCGCCGCCATGAGCCCCTAGGTCTACCTCTGCTGCGATGTCCAGCTGGATTCCAGTCCAGCGTTTGCTTGCAGATTTCGTTTCCGCTCTTTCGAAATTAGTGTCCGACTCACCGCCACTTACGTTCCCGAATTTCAGTCAATATCGGCTTCTGATGACAACGAGGATGGAGCTCGGCATTCGAAATCCAATTGTCAGGCCACCAGGCACGAATTATGTACCGCAGACATCGGTTGATAAACACCTGCAGCTTTAGCATGCTTTCAGCTGATATACCCCAGGTTTCGCTGGCGTACAACAGTACAGATTTCACGTTTGTGTTGAAAATTCGGATCTTCGTGCGTAGACGTATCTGATTTGATCTCCAGATATTTTGTAGACTCGCAAAGGCAGACCTTGCCTTCTTAATCGGCGCGCCTATGTCGCTCTTGGTCCCATCGTATGACGCTATCTGGCTGCCAAGATTTTGAAAGCTTTCAACTTTATCCACTACCTGACCAGCATTCGACGAGATCGTTGAGCTTACTCTGCATGTCAGAGCACCGTTGCGATACTAGAACAACGTCATCTGCCAAATCGAGGTCGTTGAGATGCTCCATAGTGATAGGCTGCCAAAGCAGCCCACGGTTTTGTACACGATCAATGGCACCAACCATTATCTCGTCTATCACGATGAGGAACAGTACCGGTGATAGAATACATCCTTGCCTCACTCCAGCGACTACCCGAATAAGGTCAGACAAGACTCCATTATGCAGTACTCTACACGTGAAAGCCTCATACTGCGCTTCGATGAGGTTGACGATTTTATCTGGGATGCCCTTGCGCCTTTAAGCGCCCCACAGGTTTTCGTGACTGAGTAGGTTGAAGGCTTTTTCGTAGTCAATGAAGAACAAGTAAAGTTGAAATTCATTGACCTGCTCCAGAAAAATACGAAGCGTGACAATATGGATAATAATATAATATAATATAATATAATATAATATAATATAATATAATATAATATAATATAATCTAAAATAATATAATATAATATATTATAATACAATATAATATAATATATTATAATATTGTACTATATAATAGTTTCAACGTTTTACCAAACATTTTGTTTTACAGTTGCTTCCGGGAACGGTACGACTAACATTTGGTCAACATAACACACCAGAGACTACAGCACAAGCAATTCCTAAAACAACAGCTGCTTCACAGCCCGAAGAAGTTCTAAAAGTCACTTCAGGATCCAGTTCGCTTACTAAGAACGGCCAGCGACGAGGAGTAAAAAAAATCACCCTTAATTAATGGAATAAAATTAAGAACAAGTCTATTACTTTTCATATTTAAAGGATGCTGAAGTGCTGTTGCGACACAGCGGGGGTCAATATTCTGCATTTGATATGGCGCAATATGTATTCTGGACTGGTGATGAAGCTGGAGTAGCACGAGGTGTCGAAGAGCTCATTCAGAAGGGTTTGGTAAAGAGAAATGAGTTTATATGATTATATTACTTCTATTTGTATGACCCTGTGTTTTTAGATGACCCGTGAAAATGCCATCAAATTCCTAAGGGATATACGTCTCGGCATTGATTATTTGCAGAATACATACTCAAGTCGCTCGCTTAAGACGGAGCGTCAATCACATTCTGAACAAGAACATTTAAGTAGCACTGCAATGACTACCGCAACTGAAGCCCAGACGACGGTCGCTACGCAAACTGAAGCTTTAATAGCCAACGATCTGATCGAACCACAAGTCACACTTCCTCCTGAAATACTTAAAATTATCGAACGATTGCCGAATTTGCTTAAGTTTAATGATTTGAATGATCAATCGGGTGAGTAAGAGTATTCTTATTTTCTCTTCGTTTCGTCAGTGTATAACAGTTGATTTCTCCTACCTAGGAGTTCAACATGAACCTATGATCGTATAGTTTAAACATAAACTGATATGCACTGACGAATCGAAGATAAAACGTTGTGAGAATTAATACCGGTTACGTGCCCTAAGCACAAAATAAGGCCAATCCATAAATGACCAAACCTGAAGTGTTTTCGTTCGGTACGTCAGCTAGGACATTGCACTGCGGTGCAAAACCAAAAAATGTTCTGCACTTTACGTCTGCTACGGACCAGCAGACGTAAAGTGCAGAATGTTGAACTACTAAATGGTATAATAGTTCAACATAAACTGATATACATCAACAACTCGAAGACGAAAAGTAAAAAAATATGTAAACTTAAGGACAAATTAAGCCTAACTCCTAGAAGAAAAGTATTTTTGTTTACTGTTGTTGATACACATATCTTTGTAACAGAATCAACACAAGACTACGATGACGTGGTAGGCAGACTTAGACTAGCAGACTTTTTGTACGCAGAATATTCACTCGAGGAGGTAATCTACCAGCTGGCCAAAGTAATGTTTACCCAATCGTTGACACGCGGTTCGGAACCGGCACAACATGCATTAGAAAAATTAACAACATTCCTGGAATCGGAAGGTACTCACGGACGTATCTCCCCAGTTCTTCAAAAAAAGATTCTAGGTTTGTATAAAAATATGAGTTTATTCTTCTAGAATAGTAAAAAATAAGTTTAAAACAATCGAAAACGGAGGTACATGTAAGGTGCACTACTAATCAGATACATTTGAAAATATTTTAGATGTTCTTCTGGCGGCACTTGCTGACACTCTAGCTGAAAATCCGGAGCTAATGCAAGCTGCAAAATTGGCGTTAGGAAAACACATGGAAAAGGTAATACATAAGTAATTTACTGTTACAACATAGCATTATGCACAAATGTCATGCCGTACTAAATTGCTTAGAATTAAAAAAATGTTTTTGATGAATTGTTAAACAGTAATAGAAAATAAAAACAACTAAATACTCATTTCTTCCTGTTATAGTTTATTGTGCCTTTTCACGGATATAAGAAATATGTACAAATACACTGCAGATCTACTTTTTTAGTATTGTTGGTATCATTTTTGCATAGGACACCCTTTGTGGGGTACTGAAAATATAGAAAATAAGTTCATGACGATTTTATGGCATAAATCACAAGACAAAATAAACTATCAAGATGATATAAGTGTTCAATGAATGTAAAACTAAATGATACAATTCAATTTTTCTTTACATGAATTTATATCTAAAATTTCATTACCTTTTCAGATACCACAACGATCTGAGAAGCAATAATTCTGGTGTAACAGCATTATGGATGTGATCCGCCCAGGAGAAGCTTGTACAATTTAATATTTAGTCGCGAAAAATACTTTTTTTTAGCACGATAAAAATAAATAAACCTGAATTTGAGCTTCATCTACTAACAGGCAACGATGAAACTTGAATAATACCTACTACTACTTGAAAATAGGTATGAAAAATTCCATTTTATGCAAAGTATAAACATAGAACGAAACCATGTTTTTAATATGCCGGTTTCGGTCAACATCACAACGTGAAACAATAAAACATTTGAAGATAATTGGAATCTCATTGCAGTTTTATGTTGAAACTTGATATATATAAATATCTAAAATATGGTCCAGCAAGTGAAGTGTATCTTATAGTTAGAATGATGGACATGGAACAGGGAAACAATAACATTTTAATTCCTTTTATAACAAATTGAGAAGTTGTGTACACTCTTTACTATCGATGCATTATATGCTACATATTTCATAAGAACCCAGAAAATGTACTCAAAAACACTTTACCAATATAGTACGAGTATGAAATACTATGTCCTACAAAACAGCTGTGAGATCTGCATGTTAATTTTGACAACCTTTGAAATAATTACCATGATGATTTACTATTATCCACATAAAAAATGTTTAATGCAAATAATTCTAGCAGGAAATATTTACATCTATACTATATATCAAACAGCTAAAACACAATTCGAATGTTAGAATCAAATCTAGTGAAATAAAAATCATACTCAATCTTTAACCACGGAGTTTAATTTAATTTGTTAATAATGATAGCAATTATTATTAAAATAATATTTGTTAATAATAATTTTAGCATTAAAACTGCCTTACTCTTCCCTATACGTGGCATAATTTGTTTTTGCATAAATATCTGTTTATTAATCTTGAGTGTGGAAACAAGATGACCTGTCTCGATCACAATTTTTCAGCTTGCAAATATTTCCCCGATTTCAAAACTGGGATAACTTTAGCTAACTTCCACATTTAAGGGAAGTATCTAAGCTTCCAGCACCCGTTAAAAATTTTAGCTAAGAATACTCAAATGTTTCAGCTCAATGTTGAAAGTATTGTCGAAACCGGAACTTTCATATTTTTGGATTTTTACACAATAGCCATCAGCTCATTCGCAGTGACTCTACCTGGGGTGACATCAGAGGAGGAATAGGCTTCGGTTTTTTCTTAAGCACCTTCGTTAAGGACCAGAAGGGCTTTGAATGTGGGAGAATTTCTCGAAGCTTTTGCTGTTCCTGTTGCGAAGCTCAGTTATCCTTTCCTGGATTATCCTAGTTTAGTTGTTATAAGAGGTCTTCTTATTTAGGATGCCAGTTCGTTGATACTGCCTCAGGTATATATTTCGAAGTCAGATGAGTTTCGTGGTGACACTGTCAATTTGAAGAGAGGAACTCGGCATATGTTGTACTGGAACCGTCCTATCACGAACGACTGTGATTGAATGCTGGAAGATAGGATAGGACCGCGTCGATTTCCATCGGGGAATCTAGTGGCAAATCGATATTAATAAGTTAGTCGGCGATTTGTTGAAATTGGACCCAGTCGGTGGGATAATAGTTCCGAGATTGAATAGGCATGTTTCTGGTGAAGACCCCAACGTCAATATTACTGGAAAGTGGTTGGAAGAGAGCTCGTTGAAGACAACCGGAGAGCTTTCTATGACGATGTTACTGATGATTATATCTAAAATGGAATAAACTTCCGATCTGGAAAGGATCTGGAGCGAGGATGCTGTACTGTCCAGCTTCGTAGTATTCGGCAAGCACGAATCCGTTTCAATTCTGTCTTTTGTTTCCACACAGCTCATGCCGTGCGTTCAGGTCCCAGCAATGGTGAATTTGTTGTGTCGTCGAGTGAGCATAGCCAGATCTTGCTTCAATGACGTGTACGTACCATATTGAAGATTGGTTTGTTCACTATACGTGGCCGGGTGTCATTAAAAATTAGAAAACTAGCCGCGTAAGCTTTTTCTGTCATAATTTTAATAATTATTTTACGACAATCAATTAGGCTATAACTAATTATACGATAATAGCTCAGTGATCTGTGAATGGATTTATATAATTTAACTACCAATCGATTCGGAAACATTTAACTTAAACATGTATGGTAACGTCGTTTCAGTATTTCAACGGCATACTATTGAAAAGTTGGTTAGAATCGAGCTTTGTTTTCACAATCCAATCACATAAATGATGTCATCCTATTGATTTTTCGTGTAGGACCGATGGTTGCGATCGTTGATCTGCACCTAGAATTTCATATAGTAGCTGATATGCTTCGCTCGGTACAGAGAGTATTTACGCCATCGCATGATCGTTCGCACAAAAGGTAATCTATAAATATGTAAAATGTCATCTTACAATTTTAACTTTGTTTAGCAGCCAGCTGCAAACGAAGCTAGCTTGTCGCTCGTTGGAGGCTTGTTTTTTTGTTGTGAGTCATTTTCTTCCGTCAGCTGCACCCCGTGTTTGAGTATATTGAATCTGTTGGTTCTACGGGGACTAGCATGTCAATTCAGAACTTTCGGTGATAGATTTTTTGGACCTAATTTTAAGCGCTTGTATATCGGTAATTTATTGATGAATTTGCCGTATTTAACATGTGTGCATTGCGGCGCTGTATGCCAAATATGTGTTCATTTGTGTGGATGTTCACTGCACTGATTCACCGGTCGTTTTTTAGACAATCACGTACATAGTTTAAAAAGAGAGAAATGTTGACTTCGTGCGCGAAAGTAGCGGTGGTGAACGTCAAGGTAATTAACACATTAACGTTAAAAGACAGAAGTGGTAATTCGAATTGTAGCAATAAACTGGTAGTTGTCGGGACAATCTCTAGTATCAAATAGACATACGACTTGAAAACATAACTTGATGCATTTAGATCAGGTAATGAACAATATTATATTTGATCTATTATATTGATCAATAAAAACTTCAAATATTCCAGGTAACGCAGTAAATAGCGATAGTTTCAGGGTGAAAATGAAATTTCTGGCCTTTCACTGTCATTATATTCTCATTCATTCAATTGACTTTTGTTATCAGACTCAAATGAGATACATTGCTTTCCTACATTTCAAGCACGAATGAATTTATCTGTTTCACTGGTTCAGCTGCCGCCACTGAATAAATCCGAATGAATAAGCTCGATGGCAGAAAATCAGAAAATGAACAAAGGGTGGCGATTAAAAATGAAGATTGGAAGAGAAAGTAATAAATTGTTTACCGATCATGGAACTATCATTATTACACAGAGAAAAAAAATGGATATTACAGGTCACAGAATTCTACAAACGCGATATTCCACTCGCACAGAATTTTACACGCTCCGAATGTAATTTGCACTCGGCTACCAAGTGCCGCTGTATGGATTTATATGTATCAATTCTTCAATGAACAGATATGAGCTCTGTGGTTCAGTCGAGTTACCGATGTGCTTGTGATCTAATGTTTCTCGGTTCAAGTCGCGCTGCTGATATAAAGGTCTTTTGTTTTTTATTTCGTTCGTATTCAAGCCATGTAATTTTCAAATCACAAAATTTTACATGTTCTTGAATAAAAATTTGTGTGAAATACGACGCTCCATCTTCTAAATTTGTAGGTCATTTTAGTTGATGGTAATACAAACTTACTTTAGCTATACAGGTTTCGGTATCAGATTCCGGAAGTAGCGGTCGAAAATTCCAAAACGAAACTAACATAGATGACTTGAGGTTTGGGAACAGTTCGAGAAGGTCAAATCAGGTAAACAAGATGGATGAGCAAGTAATTGAAGCACTAAACTGTTGAGTTTACCTATGGTAGCGATGTTCATGTGCTTCATGTAAGGCCTTTCACAGCGATTTAGGTCTTTAAGGGCTGAGGCCAGTAGGTCGCGTATAACCACGTGCCTCGCTCTGCTTATTACACTTCTCTCCATGCTCTCTTGCAAATGTGCAAAATAACTCTCGATGTGGCCAAGAAAATTTTGATATTTCTCTCATTTTTCGTTACGTTACCTAACTTCATTTTTATCGCAACAACATATCTCGGTTGATTTTCCAGAAGGCCGTAACAGCAAGTGACAGCTTCTCTTTGTTTACTTTCTCTTCTATTAATTACCAAGCGGTTTACACGTTTATCACTTAACTCTTTGCATAGAATGATGCTCGAAACGATCGACTTCTAAACAGAACTTTGAAATCCAAGAAAATCTTTTTAGATCACATCACAATAATCGAAAGAGAGATTGAACAAAGAGAAACTGTCACTTGCTGTTTATTTATTTTATTTATTTATTTATTTTTTCTCTAATTCATCCGACAATAAAAGGTCTTAATGAATATAATGTAGTCAAGTTATAAAATAGTGGAACGTAACACTTTCTGCGCAAATTTATGTGTAGGTTCGCCGAAATCGAAGAGATGTTCAACAGTCCCAAATGTTCTGATGCATGCTGTTATCGGTTCATAGAATCCAAACGTCGTTCGGTGAAATCTCGGTTGAAGTAAACCAGTAGAACGTAGCGATCGTTGTGAAGCACGGAAATCAAGACTCGATAAAAGCTTCGAAGAGTCAATATCGCCGTTTACTATTTTCGCAACAATAATTGCTTGCTGAATTTTTCTGCGCCGTTCCAGTGTGTCCAAACCAATCAGACGGCAGCGATCGGGATACGGTGGAAGATCTAGCGGATTTTGCCAGGGTAGATTCCTTAGAGCGAATCGAACAAATCTTTTTTGCACACGTTCAATTCGTAAACTCCAAGCTAGTTGATACGGACTCCAAACTATGCTAGCATTTTCAAGTATAGGCCGAACTAGCGAGCAGTATAATGCCTTCAAACAATGTGGATCCTTAAAATCACATCCGATCTTAGCAATAAATCCTAATTGTCGAGTCGCTTTTGTAATTAGTGTGGAACGATGTAGATTAAAAGTTAGTTTGGAATCCAACAAAACACCAAGGTCATTAACACGATCAACTCTTTGAAGCGTTTGTCCGTCAATTTTATAGTCAAAAAGAAATGGATTCAAAATTCGGTGGAATGTTATGACCTGACATTTTGCTATGCTGACGATAAGCCAGTTCCTTCGACACCAGGTAACAAATTTATCCAGAAGCTTTTGAAGACGCACGCAGTCGTCAATAGAGCGTACCTCAAGGTAAAGTTTCAAATCGTCGGCGTAAACTAATTTGCAGCCACTATCGAGCAGCAAAAAAGCGTCATTAAAAAACAGCGAGAACAGAAGTGGACCCAAGTTGCTGCCTTGAGGTACACCAGATATGTTCGAGAACGAGGATGACATACAGGAATCAAGCTTGACTCGTAAGACTCTACCACTTAAGTAAGAGCAAAGCCAGTCAATGAACTTTTGTGTTGCGCCCAGACGCGATAACTTGCACAAAGGAATACGGTGATCAATTCGGTCGAATGCCGCTTTTAGATCAGTATATACGGCATCAATTTGTACTTTTTCCTCCAAACGTGAAATACAGGTCGAGGTAAAATCCAGAAGATTAGTACTGACCGAACGCCCGGGCATAAAGCCGTGTTGATCAACTGAGATGTAATGTTTTGTACGAGAGAACAACTCATTGCTCGGCCTTCTGGAAAATCAATCAATTTTTTATGCACTAATCGCATCTAAATTAAATTATCTAGACATTGTCAGGATAGATTTTTTGCATACCTTTGAAGGCGAGATATTCAAAGAACAAGTTGAAAGTTTCCGTTTTCAGCTATGTAATTCAATTTAGTCAATGAATCATTCTGAAATTTTCACAGAATAATCTGAACTAATTTTCTAAGAGATTGTCAGTTGGGTTTTTTTATGTTCGTCACCGTTTCTTTAAAAAATCAGATTTGAAGCGTTAAATTAACCCTCTAGAACAGCCAAAACACACTGGCCTCAGACCTTAGTCAATTTAGTACTCCAAAAGAATACTATGACAATCCCAGAAAACCGGCATCATGATCTTTCCGACCCATTGAGCCTCCCTTCCAGGCACTCATGCTGCGACGACTTCAGTCCATTGTCGGGTAATCATTTATTTCTCTGACATGTAATAATAAATCTAGCTAAACTTGTACTCGAAGTGCACTTGCGCTAGTCTTTTTAGTCCTAAATAAGTATGTGCGAGATCCAGCGGCAGGATATCTTTCTAATTTGCAGAATCTTGCTCAACTATGGTAAGCTCGCGCACTTTCATTTTCCAGTCATCCAGAACAATTAAGTGTCTTATTATAATTTACAATTTTAGGTGCAGCATTCAATTCACGCTAGACTTTCGTTTTGCTATTGGTTAAAATGACAAGTTTATTTTTGTTTTATTCCGACGGAATTCTCGTGTGATTTATGCGATATGGAAATAAAATTTTCTTTAACACTTAGGGTGATCGTGTGATAAGTGTTAAAATTGTTGTAGGTAAAATATTTCTATAAAAGGCAGGAGGATTTTGTTACCGTTCCAGAACGTAGTGGAACGTTTTGAAAGATCGCGGCGAACAGTCGAGTTCGACTCTTTTATCTGTTATCTGTGTATTAATTGAATCGATATTCTACAGTACAAATCACGCGTTTTTTTTTAAACGGCTAATAAGTCATCCATCAACATTTACTTTGAAGAGTAAGAAGAACGGTGAATTGTTATAACGAGGAGGGAGCTGCAAGTATTTATAACCACGGGAGCTTCAGGTGTTATTGATCGGATGTGACGTGGAACGTTAATTCAAGTACGTTACAAGCACAGTTACTTTTTGGTTCTCAAAAGTTACTAAGAAGGTATTTCTAGAGAAAAAGGTGTTCCAAATGTTCCGAACAATGCGAATCAATCATAAAACTGACCCGATTTGACGAGAATACTGTGAAAATTAGGACTATTGTGAGATCTGAGGTAACTAAAATTTCAAATTATCGATATTTTAAACCAACTGTCAAATTACTTTATTTTTAATGTGCAATTGAACGAGAGTTTTATTAAAGTGATCCTTAAGCGAACCTTACACGATCATTAAAAGTGTCATTACTAAAAAATAATATCATTTTAATGAACGTTTATGGTGCAGTAATGACCAGATTCTATGCAAATTTAAAATATTATTACTTAGTTATAATTAGAAATGACAAAAATAAGACTCGTGTAAAGGCCGCTTTAGAAGCAACATAAAGTTTTCAGGTTAAAGAGTCAAAGACATCATATTAACAAGATATCCAGCTCTCAAATTTCCCGAACAAATCATTGGCAACATCTTTTTTGCGAGCATGGCGCCCTGCGTACTCGAATCTGGCACATAGAAGTAGGGGAGAGAAATGTCAAATTCGTGCTCGTCAAAATAGCAGCACTGCGCACCCATACAATTGGCATGATATTTTGAATGTGATGCCGTGCGATGGCATTGCTGAACTGAAGATTGACCTCGCTCCAAGCTGACAGGGTCTGACTCTATTCACCTTGATTTG